>NC_133324.1:922295561-922595561 GCF_042186555.1 Aquarana catesbeiana
CATCAAACACAGCCACTGTGCCCATCAAACGCAGCCACTGTGCCCATCAAACGCAGCCACTGTTCAATCAAACACAGCCACTCTACCATCAAACACAGCCACTGTGCCCATCAAACGCAGCCACTGTGCCCATCAAATGCTGCCACTGTGCCGTCAAATGCTGCCACTGTGCCCATCTTATGCAGCCACTGTGTCCATAATATGCAACCATTGTGTCCCATCAAATGCAGCCACTGTGCCCCATCAAATGCAGCCACTGTGCCACATCGAATGCAGCCACTGTGCCACATCGAATGCAGCCACTGTGCTGCATCGAATGCAGTCCCTATGCCCATCATATGTAGCCACTGAGCCCATCATATGCAGCCACTGTGCCATCAAATGCAGCGTCACTGTGCCCATCAAATGCAGCCTCACTGTGCCCATCAAATGCAGCCACTGTGCCCATCAAATGCAGCCACTGTGCCCATCAAATGCAGCCTCACTGTGCCCCATCAAACGCAGCCACTGTGCCATATCAAATGCTGCCAGTGTGCCCCCGCCCGCCGTCTGTACTTATCCTGTCTCGGTGGCAGTGGGACAGCTCCTCGATGTCTTCTCCCATCCTCTCTTCCCATCCTCTGCTTTGATTGGATGCCTGATAGGACTCCAATCACAGCGCCTGTCGTTTCAGTCAATCAGGTGACGGGTAACAGATGGGAGCACCTGAATGGCAGAGAGGCGGTTTATTGTTAGGAAAGCGAATATTCATTCACTTTTCTAACACAGCTGAGTGACCTGCAAACGCCCAGCAGCAATAGGGTCGCTGGTTCACATCCCAACCACAACACTACCTGCCTGGAGTTTGCATGTTCTCTTTGTGCCTGCGTGGGTTTTCTCCGGGTACTCTGGTTTCCTCCCACACTCCAAAGACATGCTGTTAGGTTTATTGGCTTCTGTCCAAAAATTGGCCCTGGTGTATGGGTGTGAGTTGGGGACTTTGGGTTGCAGACCCCTTGGGGGTGGGGACCGGTGTGGGTGTGGTGGAGATTGATGGCGCTACATGGGTACCTTAAATATATAAAAAATAATAATATAGTGGATGGGCATTTTGATGGGATGCAGTGTGCGGGGATGGGGACAATTGTGGGTGCTCACTCAGGTTGAACTGGATGGACTGGTGTCTTTATTCAACCTTACTAATTATGTAACTATGTAACTTGTATTGAGAAGAACAGTTTAGTGATACAACATCCCATTGGGAAGATATCCAATTGGGGCATTCACAGTATGTCTGGCTAAAGAGAACTGAGAGGTTCTTGAGTATGCTGACAGGGTTTTCCTATAGGGTGGAATGCGGGCCTGGCAGGTCTGCACCCAAGCAGAAGAGTTCCAAGAGGAAGGCCTGACCCAAAATGGCTGCTAGTTACATGGGGCGGCAGCATGCAATTGCATAGCTTACCCAGTGACCCTGGAAACCATAGAGGAACCATGTTCCTCTTGACTTTCTCTCCCCTGCAATGCCGCTGTTGTTGTCTGAGGGTTCCTGCAGCCTCATAGGACAATCATAGGAGAATGAAAACTCCTCCTTAAAGCTTTAACCAGACACAGATAGAAGTCACATGACTGCTATATACTGCTGATGAGAAAAGGTAATTAGCAGTTTATTTTTACTAAACTAATTGCATTTGCATGTTCTGTGTACTGTGGGAGACCAGATATAGTGAATGCAGGGTCCTTGGTTTAGTAACACTTTAAGGTGTAGCCTCCTTGTCCCAAACAGGGGCTGCTGTGTCAATTTAGTTTTTGGTGGGGCTGTAGTTAGCTCAGTCTGGTTGTATAGTTTTTCACTAAGCTTAAATTGGCTTGTGATTTCTGAATATGCCCAGTAGATGTCAATGGTCATAGTATGGGATTTCATAAACAAAACCAAATTATGATTAATTATATTTATTTTAGCCAATCCAGTAGAAGGTTTAGTCCTCCGGTGCATGATGGATAAAGATATTAATATTTGGGACAGGGCATGTGCTCTCTCTCTCACTTCCCCTGGACTGAGGCCTAAAGAGGTGCTGCTGGATGGAGCTCTGCTGTTAGGCCTGATAGCCTGGTTTGGGGCCTAATGTGTGCTGAAGTGGTCCTGAAGCTGTCCTGCCCGGTTCTGGAGGAAGATGTGCCAAGGAGCTGTGCTGGAGAGAGCCAGGAAGAGGCTGGTCTCTCAGAAGGACTTAGTGGCTCACTTGGAGGATGCACTGAAATTTGGGAATGTGCTTATAGTTTTTCCAGGTTATAGGTTTCTAGGTTACAAAAAAATTTCTGCTGCACTCACTTAAGGTTCCTAAGAGCACAGTGGCCTCCATAATCCTTAAATGGAAGATGTTTGGGACGACCAGAACCCGTCCGGCCAAACTGAGCTATCTGGGGAGAAGAGCCTTGGTGAGAGAGGTAAAGAAGAACCCAAAGATCACTGTGGCTGAGCTCCAGAGATGCAGTCGGGAGATGGGAGAAAGTTGTAGAAAGTCAACCATCACTGCAGCCCTCCACCAGTTGGGGCTTTATGGCAGAGTGGCCCGACAGAAGCCTCTCCTCAGTGCAAGACACATGAAAGCCTGCATGGAATTTGCTAAAAAACACCTGAAGGACTCCAAGATGGTGAGAAATAAGATTCCCTGGTCTGATGAGACCAAGATAGAACTTTTTGGCCTTAATTCTAAGCGGTATGTGTGGAGAAAACCAAGGCACTGCTCATCACCTGTCCAATACAGTCCCAACAGTGAAGCATGGTGGTGGCAGCATCATGCTGTGGGGGTGTTTTTCAGCTGCAGGGACAGGACGACTGGTTGCAATCGAGGGAAAGATGAATGCGTCCAAGTACAGGGATATCCTGGACGAAAACCTTCTCCAGTGTGCTCAGGACCTCAGACTGGGCCGAAGGTTTACCTTCCAACAAGACAATGACCCTAAGCACACAGCTAAAATAACGAAGGAGTGGCTTCACAACAACTCCGTGACTGTTTTTGAATGGCCCGGGCAGAGCCCTGACTTAAACCCAATTGAACATCTCTGGAGAGACCTAAAAATGGCTGACCACCAACGTTTACCATCCAACCTGACAGAACTGGAGAGGATCTGCAAGGAGGAACGACAGAGGATCCCCAAATCCAGGTGTGAAAAGCTTGTTGCATCGTTCCCAAAAAGACTCATGGCTGTATTAGATCAAAAGGATGCTTCTACTAAATACTGAGCAAAGGGTCTGAATACTTAGGACCATGTGATATTTCAGTTTTTCTTTTTTAATAAATCTGTACAGATGTCAACGATTCTGTGTTTTTCTGTCAATATGGGGTGCTGTGTGTACATTAATGAGGAAAAAAAAATGAACTTACGGTAAATGATTTTAGCAAATGGCTGCAATATAACAAAGAGTGAAAAAATTAAGGGGGTCTGAATACTTTCCATCCCCACTGTATATATATATATATATATATGTATATGTATATATATATATATATTTATATAAGATAACACTATGAATTTCTGTTGCAATCAGAGGATTTATTTCATAAACTATACAAATCTTTACAACCATCCCTCAATGTCAAAATTAGAATAAAATAATGCCATATGACATTATTTTCTCAATAACACTTATATTATATAACACTTATGAACATTTATATTTTAATATATGCAATGATAATATATTCACACTTCATCATATCACTTTAGTATACCAATACCATTACTATATTTCTACATATCAACATAATTTAAATCACAGGAAAGCAACCCATATGACAGGAAACATAAGGATTATTTTTTTTTTTTTTGGTAACCCACATTATTTCTATAACCAGTAAACAATGTTGTTTTCTTTCCTGTTCCATGCCCCTGGGCACTTTTCAGGCCCCGCACAACACACAAATAAAAAAAAGTGAGTGAATCGTTGATTTTTTTCCCAAGCATATTTCACTGAGCAACTCAATTAACAAAAATGGCTTCAATGGAATCCCTTCAATGCAATTTTGCTGATGGTGAAATCATTAACTTAAGCCCCATACACACTATTAGATTTTCTGCAGATTTTTGTGTTACGATTTACCAAAACCATGTAGTGTAAGGGCCTGCCTGATTGCATACAAATTGAAACTCTTAAAGGGGTTGTAAACCCTGGCCGTTTTCCACCTTAATGCATTCTATGCATTAAGGTGAAAAACATTTTTTAATGCAGCAATGCCCCCGAGCCCCACTTATACTTATCTGAGTCCCGATAATGAACTAAAAAAACAAACTAACCAGTAAAGTTAGTCCAATTGTTTTTGTATTATGTGAAAGATTTTACGCCGCGAGAATCATGAGAGAATCATGATGTTTTTATTCTAAGCAAAAAAATTGTGATTCTCATTTTGGCCAGAATCGTGCAGCTCTACTGCAGAGGAAACAAAATCTGTCCTGTGTGCACCAAACATTATTAAAAACCTTGATATTACCATATAAATTTTGCAATGACATCATCACTGTGCTGTACATAGCCTATGCAGAGAGCAGAGCTGTGGGAGGGGCCCAACAGGCTCCACCCATTACAGGCTGCCTGCAGAAAATAACAGGAGAGGGCGGGTACAAGACCAGTCACTCTGCACAAGGAGAGAGAGCAGCAGTGAGCGGTCTTTATTACAGGAAGATCCTACACAGAGGGCAAGTCTCACACTGGATTACTACACAGATCTGGATGGGAAGAATACACATGGCTCTTGTATTTAGACAATATTTGCTTATCCCAAAGTTCAGCTTTAATTAAGAGTTACAGGTGACCTGTCTTGGATGCTTCCATGTTTTTCCAAACATTATTTTTTCTGAAACTTTGCATTATCTCTTATTTGTATAAGTCTCTGGAGGCATTCTGTGCCCCTGAGCAGAAAGCTGCACTTTTCAGAATACTCAAATTCAAAGAGCATGCCTAGAGTATTGTATTCTGCTTTGTTTTTTATTACAATTGTCTCCAAAACTTTTTTTTTATTTGTTAACCACTTGCCTTTTCTATAAAGAGAACCTGTCACCTGCCCAATGCTATCATATAGCCTGTTTGTTAGCCCCCTTGTGATAGCAATAAAGTTAAGTGCAAAAACAAACAAAAAAAAAGTGTTAAAAAAAATGAAACAGTAATAAAATGAAATGTAAAAAAAAAAACCTTCAAAGCACCCCCATCACCCCATGCACAGAGATATGGGGATTAAATTGTGTTTAAGTGCACTAAAATGAATCTTCGTGTATTTTTTACAGAATATATACATTTGATAAACAACTGTGCAAATATCATGAGATATAAAAAAAAAGTTAATAAAAGATCTTTTCATTTCACAGGTCCTTTGCATTTGGAATTTTTCATCCAAAAATACTGATTTTAACACATGTGTGAATAATGAAAAAATTGCTCCAGAGATGAAATGTTTAATTTAGGTATGCTTCTGAATTCATCCAATATTCATTGTGTAATATGATAGACATCTACTTTAAAGTAGAAGTCCAGTCAAATCCTATCTAAACTTAAAATTGCTCCCACCCCCCACTATAAGTCTTGTACTGACCACCCTGTAAAGGAAAGATCTGTATACTTAGCTAGCTCAGGGCGCTCTGGTCTGTTCACATGATTGGCTCCTAGCACCGGCTTCAGGGGGAAGGACGGACAGCTGACAATGGATCCTCCATAGTAAGCCTATGGGTGAAGTCACTCTGCAGCCATTGTCGGAGGTCCTTCCTCATCCATGAAGCTGACCAATGGGGAGGTCACGTGACCTGATCTGAGCGCCCAGTGAATAGGTAAGTATACACATCTTTCTTCTACAGTTAGTATAGGGCTTAGAGTAGGAATGGGCGAAGTGTTAGGTTTAGAGAAGATTTAAATAGACTTCTAACATGTATCTAATCCCTAGAACAAAAATTAGGTGTCTTTGAAGAACCCATTGGGGAATGTTCCTAGTAAGTCCATTACTGACATTCATCCACTGAGAGTCAACAGCTTTCACCCTGCATTCCACAGTCACCCAGTTTATGATAAGTCCCCTTTAACTGTGCCAAGGGAATGCAACAGCCCTTGAATCTCACATGTACAGTATATGGGAATAATCTGCCGGCAATAACTCTCCATGGTGCTGAAACTTTATACAATGTGCCACCCCTTCCTCTAGGGTTAACCAGCCAAGCATTCCAGGCTGGTATCCCCAAGGGATTGGTAAGCAGAAAAGAAGAAAGAAGAAGAAAAGGAGACCTCTACCATGTCAGATAAAGAGTGTGGTGGTCCATCCCTGGTGCAATAGAACAAAGAGAAATACCCCCTAAATGGGACTTTGAAAGACCACCAACTCTAATGTAAAAATAAATATCTTTAATAATGATACGTAAATCAATACAAATGGGTAAAAAGACGTATAACATCTAAACAATACATACATACATACATTAAACAAAAACCAAAACATAGAAACAAATAATATACAAAATTACATCAATACTCTCCAATGGGTAGTGTACCCTGATACCCAACGTGTTTCCAGATTTTTAACACCTTCATCAGGGGTAGAGAGTGGAGTATAGTCAGATATATTTTAGTTCAATTGGAATAATTCCATGTTCAAAACGGCATGAGAGGCAACTGTTCCAGTGGGCACATAGACGGGCGCCAGACCAGGATAACTGGATGCTTGAAATACTATGCGTTTCCAAGTTATGTATGGCAGTGAGTGTGCTGGCAGCAATCAGACTCCACCCATAGACAGTCAATGCTCATGAAGAATAATCAGGACAGGATATTGTTAAAGCTTCAAATTTAGCTGCTAGTAAGTGAATGGAATCCAAGACTCAATAATTTCATACGTCCTGTGGAAGTCAAGATCCTGCGTGGAGCGTCAATCCTCTATGGAAGTGCCTTTTTAACACCTTCATCTACCCCTGATGAAGGTGTTAAAAAACTGGAAACGCGTCGGGTATCAGGTTACACTACCCATTGGAGAGTATTGATGTCATTTTGTATATTATTTGTTTTATGTGTTTTTGTTTTTAGTTTAATGCATGTATGTATTGTGTAGACGTTATACGTCTTTTTTACCCATTTGTATTGATTTACGTATCATTATTAAAGATATTTAGTTTTACATTAGAGTTGGTGGTCTTTCAAAGTCCCATTTAGGGGGTATTTCTCTTTGTTCTAGGGAGTGGTAAGCATGTTGCCCCCCCTGTTATATTGATATAAGCCCGCATGTCGTTCAGCATTGGGGTGGGAATGCTTTGAGAGGACCTCCTTCAGAAAAACACCTGGGTGGCCAAGAGAAGTGCTGGCAAGGGGGTTTATTTACCACCTACCTACATTCATAGAAGAAAGTAGGTGGAAAATGTGTTTCTGGCAAACTAGTTTTGGGATCCCTCAGACACCTACTCAGTTCTTACCTGCATGTACACCAAAAAGTAGGTAAGTAAAACACCCACACCGAATACATTTATTAATCTGTCTTACATTTATTTATCTAATTTACCTTCCAGGTTCCTGTGATGTGTCCTGGAGCGTCAGATCCAGTGTCGGTGGGCAAAGACAAATGAGCAGCAAGGTCTCCCCCATCAATACTTTTTCAACTCCTGTTTGAGCAATGTGGCATGGTTTTAAGTGCCCAGGGAATGCTGGAAAAGGAGCTCCCTATCACATCACTGGCCATATGTCAAATGTCAGGTCAATGAGCAGGGACGATAACATTGACACTTTTCTTACAGAGGAAGAGTGTTACAGTAAGGCTCAATTCACACTTCGCAATTTGGAATTGCAAGCAGAATCACCACGATTCTGTCTGCGATTCCAAATCGCATAGCAACCACTGAAAAAACGCGCAACATACATTTGGATGCCATTATCCTTGAATTGCACCTCAAATGCAATGCGTTTGTACCGTGATTATCACGCAGCAATTGAGGCAAACTGCAGCTTTAAAATTTACATGAAGTGCATTACCCAAAAAAGGACCAGGAGCTCCTTTTCGGACGATGAACAAGTACAGGGCAGTCCATTTATGAATGTGCTGGCCCTATGCAGAATCACGTGACAGTCGCACTTTGAAAATCACGTAGTGGGAACGCTCATTCCTGCTTCGCAATATGTCAAAGGGGCCTAAAGATTTTTCAATATTGAAAAACAGATCTGTCCCAAATATCGGGGAATGTCTTACAATGTATTTACAGCGTGAGCCTAGGGCAAGTCTTGGGCGAATTTACACTAGCTTGGCTTGAAAAATAGGATGAATTTTGAGTAAATAGTGATAAATAAAATGGGCAAAATCATGATAAATATACCACTAAATACATTGCAACATGACAGTCCATAGATGTGGTGGCTACATTCATTTTTCTTTTTTCCCGACATTTTTTTACGACATACATAAACTTTCAGGTGGAAAACCAGACCTAGAAAAAGATTGTTCTCTAAGCAGAAAAGGGCCCCAAAAAGTTTAAAGACCACAGATCGATATTTGTATTGAAATAAAACTATGAAAGCGGGGGTCCACCTATCTATCGTTTTTTTTTTTTTTTTTGGAGTTCATTCACAAACTTTTCTTCTCATAATTATCTGCTCACATGTTCTGTGTAATAAGTCCGCCTGTGTCCGATTTCATTGTAAAGAATAACTTATAAAATTCACTGAAGGCGGTTTCCATCTTCATTGTGGGCATTTGAAGCCCACAAGCATGTATTTCCTGGATGCGGTGAATGCTGTGCTCCCAGCATTCACTGAGATGTTGTGATGACACTGTTGCACAATGCATGCTGGGAAGCCTGAGACTAGCTCCCAGGGGACTGTGGGAGGTCTGGGAGAGGCTAGAAACACGCCTACTCCCATGGGAGGAAAACCAGGAAGTGCTAAGAAGAATAGAAAAAAAAAGGTAATTACTGCAATTTAAATTTTTTTACACAGCATGTCAGTATCTAGGCAAGGAAGAGAATGCATAGAGATAATGTTCAAAATTTGGGTGGAACCCCGCTTGAAGGCCATTTGTACAAACTATGTCCCTTAGAAAAAGGCTTCACTAGAATTAATGTCCTTAGGCTAAAGAAAGATTTGGCTTCAGGCTTTGGGTATAATTTGTAGTTTCTGTATGTAGCAATAACTCTCGGTGGAGCTGCTGGTTTAAAGCAGGCTGTTACCTTCACCCTCGATACCTCTGTTTCACCGGCACCGGGTCTAGGGTTCCGTTGAGTTTACCTCTGGGCGATGTAAGCACTGAACACTCGATTATATTTTCCAATGCTTTAATGAATAAATAAAGGAAGTAGCAGGAAAGAGGCAGAAGGAAAGCTGCAGGGAAGCTCAAATACCTTTCCGTAGTATTCTTCAGAACATTCTTTGCAATTGAACACTTGTAGCTGAATAGTCTCCCCTTTATAGGATTTAATCTTTGCCCGCCTGGATAGACATCTCTCACTTGCCTAGCAGCCAGCATGCAGCATGAACAAAAGTCTCTGCCACAGACTTGTTTGGAATAAAACCCGTACGATCCTCTGCCACAGAACGTATTGGTTTGCGATGAATGTCAGACACAGTACTTGAACCTTTAAGCCAACCTGGCAGTACTATGCAGTAAGATTACTTCAGGATACGTCCTCCAACCGAGTCACCAGGCCCCTCTCCAGACCAGCACTCTGCATGATCCTTCCATGACGGGTCCTCCCCTGGGATCTTCTCGGTTGTCCAGCTTCTTCACTCAGGATAGACAGCTCAGGACCATTCCTCTGCCGCTGTGGTAGGCCCCAGACAGGCTTCTGGGCCCACCCACACGCCGCAGCAACGTGGGCCTCCGAAACGGAGGGCCACGAGGTGGTACTCTTAACACATACCTGTCGGCCAGGAGGGCCAGCAGGTGGCTGAAAACGAACCCCAAAGTATTGCGTCTGTCCCATAAATACCCTCTCCCAGAATGCAACTCGGAGGACCACCTCCACCGAGTCATCTCCGGGACAGGGGAGCACTCATACGCTTCAACACGTTGCTTTTCCAACACTGGCCCATGGTGACAACGACACCCACTGGCATAGTGTGGAACCACATGCAACTCAGCCAAGCTGGAACAGAGGCAAATCTAACCTCCTCTAACAAGTGACCCACTAGATTTACCTATCAGCGGTAGATCAAAAATCTACCAGCGCTACATGTAGTTGGCTGCTGTCTAAGTCACAGGTCAATGCACAGTTTTGGTAATGGGTAACAGGTGCCCTTTAGAGGTACATGTGGTTTTGGTTTTGGGAGTGCTTTGCTGAGAAAACAGTGTCAAAGGGTGGAGAGCAACCTTGAAGATAAACACCGGCCATCTGCAAGCACAGCTGCACACTTGCTAGACAATTAGTGCATCTGCAAGGCTGGGATCTGGAATATGGTAAGTGAAGTTAGTTAGCCCTGACAAGATTCCCTATGTGTCATGGTCAGGGGTCAGGCTCAGAGATCAGTCGCAATAGTAATAGCAAGGCACCCACCAACCATCTGGATAAGTACAGAAGTAGGTTACTTCGGCAGATGACACAGACTCACCTGAGGTGTGGAGTCTAAGTACTAACTGGGGTTCACCAGAGCTTCTGATGATAGAGATGGGTTTTGCTGCGTACCAGGTCACCGCCCTCATGATTGCCCCATCAGGAGGTGAGTAGCTGATATAGCAGGTAGGGATAAGCAGAAGTGTAGTCAGTAAACAAGCCAAAGGTCAGTAACAGGTGGTTGCAGGTTGGGATCAAGCAAGAGCATAGTCGAGGAACAAGCCAAAGGTCAGTAACTAGTGGTAGTGAATATTTGGATGGCGGACTGGCAAGAGAGAGATATTGGCTGTAGGGAGCACAATAATCTGCCAAACAGGAAGTGCAAAGGCATGGCTTAAACAGGAAGTTTATGGGAGGAGCAAAGAGTTCAAGGTTCAAAGAAAGATCATACAAGGAACTGTCCAGGGAGCTGTTCAGCATTCCAGGAGGCTCTGCAAGAGGTGGCATCAGATACAACAGAGTTCACAGGTTCAGATACAGGTCCTGACACCATGGGGCATCCTCCCTGAAGCTTGTGGGCCCTAACACAGACCTATTAATAGAGGTCAGTAAAAAAGATCTGCTGGGACCATGAAAGCCCACAATTGTGGACTTGCCTTAGCTTAGTGAATGTGGTGTCTTCAGGTTACCAACAGTGCCCTGGGGTTTCTATTTCATGTATGCAATACTTTATTGGAAAAAAAAATATATTTTATACACGAAGCACAGAAATATATCAAATTTGAATTTACAAAACATAAATATTTAAATAGAGTTGTGTGGCCAGGGAGGAATGGGTGGACAACCTTCTGATTGATTATGGACAAGGAGTAGGAATGTGTCTTTGGAAGAGACATAGGACGGGGACTGACTTTGAAGATAAGCACCATCCATCTGTAAGCACAATGGGACATTTGCTAGAAGAGTGGTGCATCTGCATGGCTGGGATCTGTGATAGGGTACGTGAAGTTAGTTTCCACTGACAAGGTTCATCATGGAACATCCTATCTGAAGCTTGTGGGACCTCTAGCAATACAGGCCTATTAATAGAGGTCAGTAAAAACCATCTGCTAGGACCATGAAAGCCAGGTTGAGACCATAAAAGGTTACCAGTAGTGCTTTGGGGATTCTTTTTCCTGTATGCAATACTTATTTATAAAACAAATATTTTATACATAAACCTAAAAAATATATAAAACGTTAGTTCACAAAACGTAAAGTAGTTCTAAAGGCTGAAGTTTTTTTTTTTTTATCTTCATGCATTCTATGCATGAAGGTAAAAAACCTTCTGTGTGCAGCAGCCCCCCCAGCTCTCCTAATACTTACTTGAGC
Organism: Aquarana catesbeiana; assembly: GCF_042186555.1. Lineage (NCBI taxonomy): Eukaryota > Metazoa > Chordata > Amphibia > Anura > Ranidae > Aquarana > Aquarana catesbeiana. The sequence goes on from NC_133324.1 coordinate 922,307,412, forward strand.
TCCCTCTCAATCCAGGGATGTGCATGGCAGCCCCAGCTCTCTGGGAACTTTCCCTCCTCATTGGCTGAGACAGCAGCGGGAGCCATTGGCCAGGAGCACCGGTGGGGGACCCGAGAAGAGGAAAATCGGGGCTGCTCTGTGCAAAACCGCTGCACAGAGCAGGTAAGTATAACGTGTTTTTTTTTTTTTGCCTTTAATATCACTTTAAACATTTAAATTGAGTTGTGTGGCCAGGGAGGAATGGGTGGGCAACCTTCTGATGGAATATGGACAAGCAGAAGTAATGTATGTTTGGAAGTGACATAGGGTGGGGAGTGGGGACTGACTTGGAAGATAAGCAACATCCATCTGCAAGCACAGCTGGACACTTGCTAGACAAGTGGTGCGCCTGCAGGGCTGGGATCTGGGATAGGGTAATGCTGGGTACACACTATAAGTTTGTTTTTTGTTCAACCCAGCAGGATGAACAAAAAAACTGAGAGATCACTGCACTTACACAAGCAATAGTGTCACGATCTCTCCCATTGTTCATTTGTGTTCTGACCCCTCCCCCCCTGCCAGAACACACTGATCAGAGCTATAGTCATTGGCTGCCAGCGCTGGTTGGATGCCAGACAGATGCTTGTTTTTCAGCATGCCTGTTCAACTGAAGCTGTTTATAAGACCAGCTTCTATAGAACAGACAGCTGTAGACATGGGCCGAAAGTCGTTCGGTTTCTGCTGAACCGGGCCGATTTCGGCTGATTTTTTGTGTGTACAATTCTTATTTGTTAGGGGTTAGTTACCATTGACAAGGTGCATCATGGGATCTAAACCTGCAAAGCTAAAATAAGTCCACCATTCTTATGCCCTGTACACACGATCGGACATTCCGACAAAAAAAATTGATGGATTTTTTCCGACGGATGTTGGCTCAAACTTGTCTTGCATACACACGGTCACACAAAGTTGTCGGAAAATCCGATCGTTCTGAACGCTGAATGACGTAAAATGCGTACGTCGGGACTATAAACGGGGCAGTAGCCAATAGCTTTCATCTCTTTATTTATTCTGAACATGCGTGGCACTTTGTGCGTCGGATTTGTATACACACGATCGGAATTTCCGACAACGGATTTTGTTGTCGGAAAATTTTATATCCCGCTCTCCAACTTTGTGTGTCGGAAAATCCGATGGAAAATGTCCGATGGAGCCTACACACGGTCGGAATTTCCGACAACGAGGTCCTATCACACATTTTCCGTCGGAAAATCCGACCGTGTGTACGGGGCATAATACTTACCTGAGCCCCATCTCGATCCAGCGATATTGCACGAGAGACACGGCTGTCCGGGACTCTCCATTGGCTCCCACTGCTGTCAATCAAAGTCAGTGAGCCAATGAGGAGGGGGGGAGGGGGCAAATCATGGCTTTGTGTCTGAATGGACACATGGAGCTGCGGTTCAGCAAGCTGCTTGCTGTGGAGTCACTCGGCAGAAGGGAGGGGCCAGGAATGCCGAGGAGAAACCTAAGTGGAGAATCGAGGCTGCTCTGTGCAAAACCATTGCACAGAGCAGGTAAGTATAAAAGGTTTGTTATTTTTAAATTAAAAAAAAAAAATAGACTTTAGTATCACTTTAATATAGGTCAGTAAGAACATCCGCTAGGACCTGCCTGAAGGCCTAAGAACTGTGGATTAGCTTTATGATGGTGGTGTTTTCAGATTACTAGTAGTGCTCTGTATTCCTGTATTCAACACTTATTTGTAATACAAATGTAGCGGTGCCCCCATAGGGGCTGCTAAGTGATGTGGCCCACCCATCACCCTGCCCAGCCCGGCATCCACTTCTCAGTCACTTTGAGAAAATGAACAGTCTATGTGCTTGTTTTTTGTTTGTTTTATTGGGGGAATTTAACTTGGATGGGGTAAGGGAAATATGGGATGCCCAGCAAATTGTATATCAATCAATTGGTGGATTGTATATCAATCAATTGGGACAACAATATACACTTCTCTGTACAAGTTACTACTTCAGTCTCCTCCAGCACTTTCCTTGCTTGCAAACAATTTCTTCTCTCTTCCTCCTGCACAACTCTTAACTCCCAGGAGCAGCTAGCACATTTAAAGTTAGGCCTGACACTGGCTCAGCCAGCTCTTAGCAATTGCCTTTTGCAGGCAGGGACCGTGGGCCGCCCCTATGGTGTAGCAAGAAATGAACATTCTTTAGTGCTAGCTGTCCTACTGGTGTACTACTGCTCCCAGTCAGTCCTCTTCAGGCCCTGCCAGCCCTCATGGCTGCAGCTGCCCGACTCCACTGCCCATGACATTGCAGTCCTCACTACTGGCTCTGCACCCATCTCTGACTGTTTCCTCTCTGGCATGCCTCCCCAGTCCTCCTGACTGCACATGTCACTCACCAGCCCTCCTGGCTGCGACCGGTGGTTCCCTCCTGAAGACTTGCTCGGCAATACTAGCTCCTGCTGTCCTCTCTTACTCCTCCTGTGCCTCCTGTCCAGAACCTTCACGCTTTCCTGAAGGGCTCGTCTTACACCCGAGCCCAGGCCCCAGGTCACCCCCCAGACTGGGGAGCTCTCTCAAAGGCCCCGACAGCCTTCTACTCCATCTGCAGTTCTTCCACCCATCAACTCCTCCACAGCTGGGCTGACTCCAGGTATTTAAGGAGGCCTGTCCCCTGCCAGTCCAGGTTGGGGATTGGTCGGGGGTCTTTAGAACACCCCAGGCATCTCCACCTCTCCTCCCCTCCTAGAATCCTCTAGAAGAAAGAGGGAGGTATCAGTGACACTGCCTGTGAGTCACCAGCTGCTAAACTCTGAGCCACTCCCAGCCCACACAAACCAAAACAAACAGCCAGGCCTGCCTAAATTCACCTACACTTACCAAAAATCCTAACATAGCACCTACCTAGGTAGAGGGTGCGACACAAAGATCGTATACATAGAGCACAGAAATATATAAAACTTTGGTTTAAAAACGAAAACATTAAAAAAAAAGTGGAAGAAAAGTTTCTCTTTAAAAACAAGTGCGCTTCTGAGAAAAACAAAATAGAAGATATTCCCCCCACCCTCATCTCCATACAACTTCTGCATGAGTAATCAGGCAGTGAAAACTGACTTTTTTCTGATCTGAGGAATGCAATTATATAAAGATTACTGATGCAGAGATATTTTAAAATTACAAAATGGTTTACGTATCACTTAGATGTCCTTTAAAAGCTAATTATATTTTACCCATAATTCCCTGCAGCACGTTTATGAGAGATTTGCCATAAAGTAAATGTATTCATAGCAAGGAGGGAAGAATATTAATCTGTGTTCAGTGCACAAGAAGGCCCGGAGAAGAGACAGACAGCTTGAGAACAGGAGAGTAATATCAGTAATTAGAGGAAATCAATGATCATTAGATCAGTGTCATGTCACAGTGATTATTTATCAAACGATTCGGACTAATGTGGGGGAAAGATCAGCACTTTCTTCAGGAAAGTGGCAGTTGACGGTAAGGAGAACCTAAACTTCACAAGCTCTTTTTAAAGAACCAAAGTTCTTGGAAACTCGTAATATCGTTTTAAAATGAAGATCTGGCAAAATGACTTTGTGTAACTCCACTCTAAACTGATATTTCAACCTTGCCAATACAATTTTTTTTTTTTGCAAAGGACGTCCAGTATTGGCAGTTTTTGGTATGCTGCTCCAAATGTGTTGAAAGAGTGAAAAGCCTGCAGATTCCCTTGTATCCAAACCCGAGATCAAAAAAGAGGGAGAAAGGGAAGCGCCACCTAAGTGTAGAGATTAGAAATTGTTTAAAGGGGTTGTAAACCCTTGAGGTTTTTCACCTTAATGCATTCTATGCATTAAGGTGAAAAACCTCCTGTGATGCAGCAGCCCCCCAGAGCCCCCCCCTTTGCTTACCTTAACCAGGTTTTTCCAGTGACGGGGATGAGCACACCAGCACAAGCCTCTGTCTCTGGTTCCGATTGGATAGATTGATAGCAGTGCAGCTATTGGCTCCCGCTGCTGTCAATCAAATCCAATGACGCGGGAGCCGGGGGGCGGGGCCGAGTCCTGCTGTCCGTGTCAATGGACGCAGCAGCAGGACACAGGAGCGCACCTGCATGAGTGCCCCGAGGGGGAGTGGCTCTCCAATGGGGCACTCGAGAAGAGGAGGAGCCAGGAGTGTGGCTGAGGGACCCCAGAAGAGGAGGATCGGGGCCACTCTGTGCAAAACCAACTGTACAGAGGAGGTAAGTATGACATATTTTTTATTTATTTTTTTTAAACAAACCTTTACATATTCTTTAATGCGCAAGGATTAAAAATCACTTAGGCCCCTTTCACACTGGGGGGGTGGGGGCGTCAGCGGTAAAACAGCGCTATTTTTAGTGCTGTTTTACTGTCGTTTTTGCGGCTGTATTCGGCCACTAGCGGTGCGGTTTTAAGCCCCGCTGGCGGCCGAAAAAGGGTTAAATCCGCTCGTACAACGCGGCTATAGCCGCGGTATTACCGCGGTATAGCCGCGCTGTCCCATTGAATTCAATGGGCAGGAGCGGTTTAGGAGCGGTGAATACACCGCTCCTTCACCGCTCCAAAGAATCGGTTGGCAGGACTTTTTTACCGTCCTGCCAGCGCACCGCTTCAGTGTGAAAGCCCTCGGGCTTTCACACTGAACAAACAGCGGAGCCTGTTTAGGGGCGGTTTGCAGGCACTATTTTTAGCGCAATACCGCCTGCAAACCGCCCCAGTGTGAAAGGGGCCTTACAGAATCATAAGTAGTATAATGCCCGGTACACACAAAGAGAATGATTGTCCGTTTTTTTTTTGTTTTTTTTTTTTGCATGCATCGAATCTGATGAGTTTACTAAAGTCACGAAAATTCGCGTATGACAGAATAAAAATTCGGAAGTGATGTCATGTGTTGTACTGATTAAACAAAAATCGTATGATCTGGCATCGTACAAAAAAAAAATAAAAAAATTTGTGCATGCTTGATACAGTTTGATAAAGAGCCAGGGTCAGGATCACACATCTGCAGGTATAACCCGGGTTATGCCTGCAGATGGGTGATCCTGACCCAGGTTCTTGATGGTTCATGATCTTGGTGGCTTCATGTGAGCAGTGCCTGATGCAAGTTGTATTCCATGATTGGATCACCATAAATCCTCTGTCAGTGTTTGCAGATTCCTGGTCATTGAATAAAGCAGAGTTCCACCCAAAAATGGAACTTCCGCTTTAAGTGAAGGTGACCCCCTGTGACATGCCACATTTGGTATGTCATTTTTTTTTGGGGGGGGGGGGAGCGGATACTCACTTTCTAGAGGCACCCAGCTCTCACTTCCTCCTGGGGCTCCACGGCGCGGGAAGGAAGTTCACCTCTCCCCCCACCCTCAGTGCAATCTTCTGGGACACGTCACAGGTCCCAGAAGATTTCCCGGCCAATCATAGCACGCAGCGCAGCTAGCGTGTGCACAGTGCGTGCCCAACTGTGAAGCCCCAGCCGGGTGGCCTCAGTCACAATGCCGGCACTGAAGAGAGGAGGAGGAGGAGAGGAGCGGGGCTTCGTTCGCATCGCTGGACCGTGAGACAGGTGAGTGTCTGATTATTAAAAGTCAGCAGCTACACTTTTTGTAGCTGCTGACTTTTATATGAGTGGAACTCCGCTTTAATACATGCCTGCTTAATACTACTTTCTAGTAAGCAGATTGTATATACACTGGGTGTGGTGTGCTTTCCCATACACACTGAAGCTGGTGAAGGGCTTTTTTCATCTTTCCCTTTTTGAATAGACTGATGATTTGATTAGCGCCGCATGTGGACTTTTATTTTATTTTTAATTTTGTTTGCTTATCAACAAACTGTGCTGGCTGCTCATGTTAAGATTATTTCTGTGTAGTAGTGCGGATACCCACCCTCTCTTATGTCTACATACCAATTTCTAATCTTTACACTTAGGTGGAGCTTCCCTTTCTCCCTCTTTTTTTGTCTTTGTCACAGAGCTGGCTTTACTCTGAGGATAGCTGCCGCCTATTATGCATACACATTAGTGCGTTTATTTATCTATGGACTCCACATGGACTAAAAAGTACATGGACGGTTTTGGTTTATAACCCTTGATTAACGCCTTTGATTCAGCTCTAATTTTGTGCTAGGAAACACTGTTTATTTGTCTAAACCCAAGATCCAAACTGTAATATATTGCAGCTTAGATGTATCTGGCAGGTTATGTGGACAAGACCAGAATTATCCAAAAATCAACATATGGCACCAACATCTTATAAATATGGAAATTTAGAACAACAAAGTGGAAGAGATACGGAACTTTGTAGGTGCTTGCTTATTATATAGAACCCTACTTCAAAATCTGTTAAAAAGTAATATTTATTAAATCACAAAAATCAAAATAAAAACATAGATACACCTGAAATAAATCTGGGGTGCCAATTGAAATAAGTTCTGAAATAATAAATATTATTATCCGAGGGTGGTTACGGATTCCCTCTATTTATTCCATATATATATATATATATATATATATATATATATATATTTGTCTATTCCTATAGTTGACTAGTCTATTAAAAACTCAATAATATAAGGTTAGCTATGAAAACAAACACACTGCTTAGTAAACAGCAGCTCTCTGTCTCGGTCAGCCCTTTTTATACTTCAATCATACACCGTTCAGACCCAACCCCATTGCTGGCCCATCTAGACCTCTGACGAATCAACGTATTTACGGGGCAGTCCTCATAAATATATTATATTACTGTCCGTCCTGCTGTATTGGTCTCTAGGGGCAGCATTGTCCATGTATCATGTCTATGTATCCTGGATCAATCTTCAATGCCTTTGATCTCTGTAACCTACCTTTGATCTTTGTAGTAGGATGAATACACCCAACTGCCATCATTCATTAGAGGTAGATAACAATACTATTTAGTTGTATCGTTGATTCCACGCTTTAATTTCAACATGTTTCGCCTTGTAGGCTTTTTCAGGAAAAGGCGTGGTATAATAACTACTAAACAAACAGGGAAGCATGTGTCAGAAAAATACATATATGTAGAACATAACATATTACATGTATGTAATTAAGTTCATCATACAATGATTGCAAATATACAGCAAAGATAAGGATGCACCCTATCATTCAGCAAAAGTTCCCAGACATGGCTTCCTACTTCAATGACAATAAGGTTATGAAACCATAAGAAGAAGTTCACAGTGAAGGGAGTCTGTCCCTGGCAGTCGTGTGCATCCGCCAACTAGATAGAATCACCCACAAACGCCGAATCCCCCGCAGGGAGAGGTATAAGGCCAAAGGAAGGTTTGATGGTAAGCAATAATTGCTGGCATCCCGGGGAAGTGTCGCTTTAACTCTATAAATTGTAACCATTTCAAGTACTTACTTACTTTGTTGTAGGTTAAAGGGGTTGTAGTCTCGTTTAAAAAAAAAAAAAAAAAAAAAAACACAACAAACATGTCATACTCATACTTACCTCCTCTGTGCAAGGGTTTTGCACAGAGTGACCCCAATCCTCCTCTTCTGGGGTCCCCTAGCAGTGCTCCTGGTTTCACCCCTGCATCGGGTGCCCCTATGCAGAAGTGTTTTCCCTGGGGGCACTCGTGCGGGCGCGCTCCCATGTCCTGCTGCTGCGTCCATTGACACAGACAGCAGCCCTGCCCCTGGCTCCCACGTCATTGGATTTGATTGACAGCAGCGGGAGCCAATGGCTCTTGATGCTAACAATCTATCCAATGAGGACCCGAGACTGAGGCTGGAGCTGGTGTGCTCATCCCTGTCACTGGAAAGACACTGGAAAGACCGGGCTCAGGTAAGGAAAAGGGGGGCTCTTGGGGGCTGCTACAGCACAGGAGGTTTTTCACCTTAATGCATAGAATAGAATGCAGCTCCAGCTCCCAGGGTCCTTATATACCCCTCCCCACCCCGTCAGTGCCAGGATGCCATGACAGGATGTGGACGCAAGTCGAGGGACCATGCATCCTTGGAAACGCCCCACGCTGGGCTGTTTTTATACAGATTTTGAAGTATGGCTCTCTATAATAAGTACCTACAAGGTCCCGCATCTCTTCCTCTTTGTTGTGCTAAATTACTTAGATATAGTGGCTGAATTACTTTTCTTTTTTCAGGCTTTATTTTGCATAGTTACATAGTTAGTCAGGTTGAAAAAAGGACACAAGTCCATCTAGTTCAACCAATTAAAAAAAAAAAATCATACACTCCCATATACACAATCCTATACAGGGGAGGAAAACAGTTGGAAGGAGAGAAGAATGTAAATTAGAATAAAGGATGGGTTTAGGAGTAGTGGTACCATGTATTGCACTTCATTCATTTTTCAGCTGATCTCAATATGGGGTGTAGTGATGCATTGACCGCTTCCCGACCAGCCGCCGTCATTATACTGTGGTAGGGCAGCTTGTTCCCGCAAATCGCCATAGCTGTACGTCGGCGCAGGAACTTGCTTTTGTGGGCGCGCTTTTGTGGGAGCCAATCAGCGGGTCCGGTGGACTCGATGTCCACCGGCCACCCACGACCGTTCCCCCGCAGTGACAGAACGGGGATCTGTCTGTGTAAACAAGGCAGATCTCCGTTCTGACAGAGGAGATCACACAGATCCTGTCTTTCTGTTATTACTATATTAATGTCACTGGTTCCCAAAAAAGTGTCAAAAATGTAATTTAGGTGTCTGATCTGTCTGCTGCAATGTCACAGTCCCGCTAAAAATCAATGATCGCTGCCATTACTAGTAAAAAAAAAATATATATATATATATATATAATAAAAATGCCATAGATCTATCCCCTATTTTGTAGACGCAAACCAATTAATATACGCTTATTGCAATTTTTTTTACCAAAAATATGTAGCAGAAAGAAAAAAGTTTTTTGTTTTGTTCTTTTTAATTGTCGCTCATTTTTTGTTTATTGTGCAAAAAAATAAAAGCCACAGACGTGATCAAATACAATCAAAAGAAAGCCCTATTTGCGGGAAAAAGAGGATATGAATTTTGTTTGGGTACAGCATTGCACGGCCACGCAATTGTCAGTTAAAGCGACGCAGTGCCGTATCGCAAAAAAAAAAAAAGGGCCTGGTCAGCAAGGGGGTAAAACCTTTCAGGGCTGAAGTGGTTAAAGAACGAAAATCCTGCAAAAAGTTCATGCTCCCCAGTTTAGATAATACAATCAGGCAAACAAAGTAAAACTGAGAACTGAATGTAAGTTGTATTTAAAGAAGAATAAAGAACAAACAAATCCAGAGATGCATTATTGTGCAATGTGTGCAATTTATATTTCCCGTTATCACTAAAGTAAAGTAAAATAAACAGATTCTGATAACTTATCGTCCTCCAAACATTTAACATCCGTTACATTTCCTTTAAAAAAAAAAATGAATCACGCCAAACGCTCTTTAAAGGCAAAATATTGTTCCAGATATAGCCGATCTGCCTTTCCAGGAGACTGAGCTTAATCAGGTGATTTTACACAAGAATCTATTTCTTTGAGGTATTTGAATTTCTTAAACCCCGCATGATAAATGTCAGACTAGAGTTAAGGGCTGAGCACTGACTTTTATGAGATCTGTGTCTTTCTGATGGAAAGTTAAAAGTAAATGACAGAGTATAAGAAACCTGAGAATCCCACTAACTGCTTTATTTACTGTAAAAATAGTTTTATTTGTCAGGGAAAGTGGAGCAGGGCCATCTTTAACACGGGGCAAAAGGGGCGGCTGCCCCGGGCCCAGTCATTGTTGTGGGGCCCAAAGCAGCTGCCCCTTGAGTCTGCACTGCCCGCAAATAGTTGATAAGTGGATTTGGAAGAAAATGTTTGCCCAGGGTCCAATCATTTTAAAGGTGGCCCTAAAGTGGAGGGGACGCAAGCAGCTTTATTCACAGCAGAAGAAAGGGCTTTTAACAAGACACGTGGCCACTCATTAAAATTAGAAAAAAAGAGGTTTAACCTTAAACTACGTAGAGGGTTCTTTACTGTAAGAGCGTCAAGGATGTGGAATTCCCTTCCACAGGCAGTGGTCTCAACGGGGATCATCAATAGTTTCAAGAAACTATTAGATAAGCACCTGAACGACCACAACATACAGGGATATACAATGTAATACTGACATATAATCACACACATAGGTTGGACTTGATGGACTTGTGTCTTTTTTCAACCTCACCTACTATGTAAGTATGTAATTAGAAAACCGATCTGTTTGATCTGCCAAAAAAAAACAACCTGTGATTTTAGTAATCTAGTTATTAAATCCTGACATCCCTGAGAGCACTGTAAAGATCTGACCGCACTTTTCTCTACAGCTAGTAAACAAGCCCTTTACTCCTCCTTCCAACCAGCCTGCTCCCTGTGTTCTGTGCAGTGTGGTGAATCCTGATTGGCCTACAGTACTGGCCCTTCCTCTTCCAGTCTGAACTGTCTGAATTGTTGTAGACTTCAGGTAGCTAATAAATACGAAAATCAACTGGAATAATATTTAAAATGCATTTCTGGATACTGTTAATTAGGGAGTCACCGATACCATTATTTAACACCGAATATGAGTACCGATATTTTTTTTCAAGTACTCGCTGTTACCAATTACTGATACCTATCGCCTAGGAAGAGTAGGTAGAGGGGTGGTTTGGAAGGTGGGGTTGTTAGGAACTTGGGTGAGGCTGGGGTAAGGCTGGGGGGGGGGGCTAGAGGGGTAAGTGAGGGCAGGATAGTTGAGGGTGTGGTGAAATAGGGATTGTGGGGTGGGAGAGTTGGGGTGGAAAAGGCTGTGATTGCTGGGGGGAAGAGGATGAGGATGGGAGGATCATTGGGAGACATGGGGGCAGAGGTGACAGCTGGAGGAGGGAAGGAGGAGGCAGAAGTGACTGCAGACACTGTACAGGAGACAGTCAGAGACTGCAGATATGGTACAGGAGAGAGTCAGAGACTGCAGATATGGTACGGTGATGGTCACAGACTGCAGATATGGTACAGGAGACGGTCACAGACTGCAGACATAGTACAGGAGAAGGTCAGAGACCACAGACATGGTACAGGAGACGGTCACAGACTGCAGACATGGTACAGAAGACGGTCACAGACTGCAGACATGGTACAGGAGACGGTCACAGACTGCAGACATGGTACAGGAGAAGGTCAGAGACTGCAGACATGGTACAGGAGACGGTCAGAGACTGCAGACATGATACAAGAGATGGTCAGAGACTGCAGACATGATACAGGAGACGGTCAGAGACTGCAGACATGATACAGGAGAAGGTCAGAGACTGCAGACACGGTACAGGAGAAGGTCAGAGACTGCAGACACGGTACAGGAGAAGGTCAGAGACTGCAGACACGGTACAGGAGACGGTCAGAGACTGCAGACATGGAGATCGTGTGTACGCGGCATAACAGTTGCTAACCCTTCTATACTATATTCAAAACAAAAAATAAATACTGAGTTTATGTACAATTGAATGCATTACCTGAATAGGACCTACTGAAAACAATGGGTTTTCTTATACCAATGTATTTTGCCTGCTATGGAAACTTAGAGAAGTGCTTGATAAGGCATTTGCTGGGAACAAGTCCAAAAGCGCAGCAGTGAATAATAGGATTTTTTTACTTACCATAAAATCTTTTTCTTGAAATAGAATGAGGGACACGGGAGTTCTTACACAGGGGGTTATATTGACACATGCAGGAGGTTGGGCCACTGCTAATACAGAGAGACAGGACCTGTGTCCCTCTATAAATGTAAAATTAACTGGCGCTCAGAGGTAGTGAAGCAAATTAGTACAAACAAATCAAAAAGTCATATGCTGAATTAATCCAGGTGTAGCACGAGTGATGTTGATTAAAATTGACAAGTGCTGGAAAGCAGTCCATAGTTCAGGGAAAAATCCATAAGGAATAATCAATATGTTGGAGGACACCGGATATAAAAGTTTTCTTCTGGGACACAGTATCAGAGTATTCACAAAGGGCAGCTCTTCTCTGGAGTGAAGTCAGCTCAGATCCATCAAAGATAAAAACAAAAGGAGAAGAGCGCCGCTAAGTAAAATGATTTATTTACAATTGACAAATAAAAATATCCACTTACATGTAAAGACGGTATGTTGAGCAAAGACATACATTCCAAAGTGGGAAGGTGGGAGGACAATCAACGGTTCCCAGGGATGCCCCAAGCCTATGTTGCAAACCGGCGGGGAGCCAGGACGGAACACGGTCTGTCTGTGCAGAGGAGCGAAGCAGCAACCAAGGAACCGGCTGGTGACGTCAGTCATAGGGAAAAAACACAACGCGTTTCTGAGCGTGCGCAAGGTCCGTATGGCACATGCGCGCTCCTTTTTCAAGCGTGAGAATAGGGGAGAAGCAAGGAACTATTTATAGCAGACCTCTGCTGACTGAAAGACGCTCACAGCTGATTAGTTAACCAGCGGTGGGTATATCCCAAACATTCATGTGTAATCTGGAAACTGCAATCTCTAAATATATAAGGAAATATGTGTATATAATATACAAAAATTATATATAAAAAATCTCAAAATTTATATATATATATATTCTCTGTAATAATTGGATGTTGTGCTAAAAAACTCACTATATCTAATAGGAACATGTCATATGGAAAAGGAACAATAATATTTTTTATTTTTATAGTTTTTATCTTTTTTTTTTTTTGTTTTTATCTGTGTCCCTCTATGGACATCAAGAAAAATATTTTACTTAAGTACAAAAATATAATTTTCTTCATTGTCCATCGAAGGATAAAGGAATTCTTAAACAGTCAGGACATCCAAAAGCACTCCAACTGAGGGATGGGCAATAACCACCAAGTAAATGTAGCAGGCACCTACTTTCTGTAAGTGACCTTTTCTGTGTTTAAATTACAAAGTACGGTTTCAGGTAAAATTTAGGCAGGCTTGTACTATTATAACAGGCCTGGTTGTTTATCATAAAAGCTGTGAGTGTCAGTGTAGTGCAGGGTGTGGTCACCTGTGCTTGGACCCAGAGATGCCTCCTCTTGCTTTCAGTGACATGGTTCTGGAAGAGAGGTTGGGCTTGGGATCTGAGTGACAGGCAGCTTGTGTGTGAGTTCTGGACAATCATTAATTTGTTTGGCAGGAGGCGGGACTCTCGTATAAAGCTGGGGTCACATGGTCAGTAGGAGTTCGTAGTCCAGTCTGGTGCCCAGAGAGGGTAGAGGTTCCCCTGCGGGGAGCCAAACGGAGCCGCCCCCCCCCCATGGGGAGGGAGGGGGGACCGGGACCCGCAGAAAAGCTAATGACACCGGACAGTGTGTCTGCGGGGAAGGGAGCGTGCCAGACCGGAGAGAAGGGATGGAGAAGCCATTTCAGAAGAAGTAGCAACTAAGCGGAAGACAACTGGGTGATCGATCGTTTATGAGTGGCACATGGACTGTTGATCAAGTGAGTGAAAGCCCAGGGGAAGGGTACTACCAGAGGCTGAGGGATGTTGGTACGCAAGTCAGTGAGACAGGCGGTGATGGCCTGTGACTTTGGGTTCAACAATACCCCGGGATTCCAATCAGTCAGGTGGGAGGAATTATTCAGAGTAATCTCTTCCTTAGCTCAACTTGGAAGTACCATACAGACAGGAAGTAGTGGTAAAAAGGGAGCAGTAAAGCTCCCAGCACAAGTAGAGATACAGACTGTTCTTAAAAAGTTCTGTGGTGAAGAAGTTATTCAGATTGACTCTTTACCATATATTCTCTAGTAAATCTACTTCCATCTTCCCCGCTGAAGAAATCATTCAAAATGATTTTTTATAGTCCACATTGTTCTAAGTCTTTACATAAGAAGGCAATGAAAAGCAACAAAAGAGAATCTCAGAAAACCCTTCTCCTATCCCAGTTTGTGTTGTATTAATAAAGCAAGAGAAAAAGTACAAAATGGACGGTTTCTATTTCTATGGGCTGCGATGGGCTAGGTGGAAAACGTGATTTACGGATATAATATAAAATCAGCAGCTCCTGCGGGGGTTAGTGCTACACGTGGGGGTGTCTTCCGGGATATCTGTTTCACATTTGTCCGCTAGCCATCTCCCATAGCAACAGAGTCTGCATTTCAGTAACTGTTGCCAAGATAGTCTGCAGAATAATAGTGCCTGCCGCCAGGTGTCGCTGGGGAGGACTTTGAAAATGTGCAGCTACAGTTCCTCACGCGCTGAACCAACAAGTGGGGAGTGGAGCCACGCCCCAGAGGAAAAGTTTGTCAGCATTCAGCGTGCCACACGCCAGACCAAAACAGGCGGAGGAAGATGGCGGAAGGTGTTGCGAATACACCCGTCATGCAGGGGTTACCTGACTTGCAGGACCGGGTTCTGATTGATACCGGTGTTCGATTGGAGCTCACCCGAGGACTGGCACTAGGAGTGATTGAAGGAGTGGAGAGACTTTGCATGTTGTGTCCCGGATGTCGGAGGCAAAGTCTCTCCACTCCTTCAATCACTCCTAGTGCCAGTCCTCGGGTGAGCTCCAATCGAACACCGGTATCAATCAGAACCCGGTCCTGCAAGTCAGGTAACCGCTGCATGACGGGTGTATTCGCAACACCTTCCGCCATCTTCCTCCGCCTGTTTTGGTCTGGCGTGTGGCACGCTGAATGCTGACAAACTTTTCCTCTGGGGCGTGGCTCCACTCCCCACTTGTTGGTTCAGCGCGTGAGGAACTGTAGCTGCACATTTTCAAAGTCCTCCCCAGCGACACAGATGTAGGTGATTCGGAAGGCCAAAGAGGGTCAGATGTCACCTGCTGCAGCAGTGGAGGAGCTCCCATCTGATTTGGCTGAATCGGAGCCACCGGAGGATCAGGTAGGATCTAATGGAGGAGCCTGTGGCCTGGCTGGGGACCCAGGGACTGCTGAAGTTACTGTACAGTCTTTGGAGGAAACCCCTGAGGAGCCGGCTGACAATAAGCCCTTTGTAGTGCCCGTCCGGAAGGAGCCTAAGTTACAGGAGAGGGATCCCTCGGGTGAGCCGAACAGGGTAGACGAAGGCCGGGCTGTAGATTGGGGATCGCCGCAGATTTTACAAAAATACGGATCTATGGACAATCTATTTGAATGGTCATCCCCTGACGAGACTGAGTCTAGTGATGAGGAAGAATGTTTCTTGGAGAGTTCTACCTCAGTGGAAGTTTTTACAGGAGTGTCAGAGAAATCACCTGGCACATCTAAAACCCCAGTACCCCCCTTCAATGTTTCAACTACTGTCCTTCCTACCAGGGCAGCCACGTACCAACAATGGGTCACTAAAGCTTCTGACGCATGTGTTTTGCCTGGCAGAGGAAAGGCTAAAGATTTGCCCAGACTTTCAAGGTTTCAGAGGGAGGTTCAAAGGAAAGTAGCTCAGGAGTAGAGCCTAGATTATCCCTATGTTCCTGAATGGATTATGGAGATCGTTGAGAGTTCCCGGGAGGCATGGGAAGATGATCTTGTTTGGGACTATCTCCATGTTCCTAAACCCAAGCGGACACCTGACAGTGAGGTCTGGGTCCGATTCAAAGACATCCATCATGAGTGGAGACTCGGGAGAGCAATCCACAAAGACAAAGTGTTGGTGGTAAAGGCAGGACAAAACACCCACAGTTACTCAATTTCAGGGAAAGGACAAGGGGACATTCGCAAAAGGTAACCTGACCGAGGTATTACTTGTAAGCAGGACTGCTGGAGGTGCGGTCACAAGTGTATTTCAGTTCCCATATTGACTGCAGATGGCAGATGGGTTAGGGTGGGTTTTCCCCAAATAAACTATTTAGCAGGAGACTCACATTCATGGTGCCTAACAAGGACAAAGTTATGGACACTAGAATGTGCTGTCTATGCTAAGTCCCTTTGTTACAAGTACTTCTACAGGACTCTTGTTTAAGAGCCAAACAGAAAGTTTATTTGCCAACGGGCAGATGGATTCATTTGCTGAGCATGTCTGTTCAGGGTGCGCTCTGCAGGAAGTCTGCTAGACTCCTTTTGAGGGAGTGATGACCCTAACAGGACCACACATGCCATAAAAGAAAAGATATTGTATATTTGATTGATTACCCAATAGAGGATGATAACCCCCTCTGTTTGGTAATGTGTGTAGTAGCTAGTAGTAGTTAGAAATGTTTTGTGTCTTCTTTTAGGTATACTGAAGATGGGACGGCTGTCTATCTTACAGAT
Source organism: Aquarana catesbeiana (assembly GCF_042186555.1). Lineage (NCBI taxonomy): Eukaryota > Metazoa > Chordata > Amphibia > Anura > Ranidae > Aquarana > Aquarana catesbeiana. Next base: position 922,323,596 of record NC_133324.1, read on the forward strand.
GAAGGCCTGTGGTAAGCAGAGTATTCCTCCTGCGGGAGCAGTGCTTTGGTTCCGCTTGTATGGAATGTTAGCTGTAGGGATCTACAGTCAGGCCATGTAAATTGTATAAGAAAATATGCTGTGTAACATTTTGTACATTGATATTAATGTTATCCCTGTTTCAAGTTTATTTCCTTTTCCCCATTCCATTTGATGTAATGAGATGCTCTTTCCTCCTTGAACTTAAGGAGGTACTCTAAATTCATTCCCCTAAACTGGGGACAGTTGTGATTCAAGTGGGGGGTGTATGTAGCAGTCACCTACTTTCATGTAGGAGACCTTTTCTGTGTTTAAATTACAAAGTACAGTTTCAGGTAAAATTTAGGCAGGATTGTACTATTATAACAGGCCTGGTTGTTTATCATAAAAGCTGGAAGTGTCAGTGTAGTGCAGGGTGTGGCCACCTGTGCTTGGACCCAGAGATGCCTCCTCTTGCTTTCAGTGACATGGTTCTGGAAGAGAGGTTGGACTTGGAATCTGAGTGACGGGCAGCTTGTGTGTGAGTTCTGGCCAATCATTAATTTGTTTGGCAGGAGGCAGGACTTTCATATAAAGCTGGGGTCACATGGTCAGTAGGAGTTTGTAGTCCAGTCTGGTGCCCAGAGAGGGGAGAGGTTCCCCTGCGGGGAGCCAAACGGAGCCCCCTCCCGACGGGGGGAGGGGGGACCGGGACCCGCAGAAAAGCTAATGACACCGGACAGCATGTAGTCGCTGGTGTTGCTGGACGCCCCTGCGGGGAAGGGAGCGTGCCAGACCGGAGAGAAGGGATGGAGAAGCCATTTCAGAAGAAGTAGCAACTAATCAGAAGACAACTGGGCGATCGATCGTTTATGAGTGGCACGTGGACTGTTGATCAAGTGAGTGAAAGCCCAGGGGAAGGGTACTACCAGAGGCTGAGGGATGTTGGTATGCAAGTCAGTGAGACAGGTGGTGTTAGCCTGTGACTTTGGGTTCAACAATACCCCGGGATTCCAATCAGTCAGGCGGGAGGAATTATTCAGAGTAATCTCTTCCTTAGCTCAACTTGGAAGTACCATACAGACGGGAAGTAGTGGTAAAAAGGCAGCAGTAAAGCTCCCAGCACAAGTAGAGATACAGATTGTTCTTAAAAAGTTCTGCAGGTGAAGAAGTTATTCAGAGTGACTCTTAACCAAATATTCTCTAGTAAATCTACTTCCCTCTTCCCCACTGAAGAAATCATTCAAAGTGATTTTTTATACTCCGCATTGTTCTAAGTCTTTGCATAAGAAGGCAATGAAAAGTTTACGAAGCAACAAAAGAGAATCTCAGAAAACCCTTCTCCTATCCCAGTTTGTGTTGTATTAATAAAGCAAGAGAAAAAGTACAAAATGGACTGTTTCTATTTCTATGGGCTGCGATGGGCTAGGTGGAAAATGTGATTTACGGATATAATATAAAATCAGCAGCTCCTGCGGGGGGTTAGTGCTACAAATATGTATATCATATTTACTTGTTTTAAACTTTTTTGTTTACATTTCTCCAGTTAATTCCTGGTTTCTGATCTAATCAAATGATGTCATACATCCCAGGAGCCTTCAGGAGTGGAGGACAGGAGAAGGGTTTCTCAGGTAAGCACACTCTCCTGCATGCATGCTTGAGCTAGGGGCAGATGGATTCCAGGAAGTAAATGCTACATTAATCACTTGCCCTTACTCAATACAGCCACAGCTAGCAACGCTCGGTGGTTGTTTTTCAAAGTGATTTTTCAACAAAATAAAGCATAGAGACATGGATGGTTCGGGGAGTTTGTTTTGCATTATAAAAATGAAATAAATAGTGTTTTTGGTTTGTGGTGCAGTAAAGATCCACTTTGACCACTTAGCAAGTGTATACTTGTAGGAATCACCTAGTTTACCCCTGCAAAGAGCAGAATTATTTCCCAAGGAGTGTGGGGTAGGAATCCTAGTACCAGGAATATTTACCTGGTAGATAGTAGGAAAGGGGAAGACTTCCTTAGAAGACTGCCTCCCAGCCACAGGAAGAGGATCTAACGTCCAGAGATCAGATCTTCTGAGGGGCTCCAGACAGTATCCCCAGGGCCAGTGCAAGGATTTTTGACACCCTAGGCGAAACCTTATTTTCCTGCCCCCTCTGACTCTGCCCCTGACCCCACCCCCTTTGCCAGTGTTAAATGGTTTGATTCAACCCTCTAACTGCTACATCTGCAAGACAGCTGGTTCTTTTGAAAAACAACAGACTTACTAGCAGGATCACCAGGTGAATATAAAAGAGAAAACCTAAAAACAAAACTAATGCAGCCACCCATCTAAGAATTGGTAAGCTGCAGTATAATAAATATGTTGGTTTGCTTTAATACCACTTTAAGTGGATAAAGTTAAGCAAGTAATTCTGTAATACATCAATGTATAGCCAGATGATGGGAAGGAAGGAGTTAAAACAGGAGATAAACAGACAGGAGTAGAGCTACTTCCAGTGGAAAAGAAAAATATGCTGCGCTAAAAGTGTACTATATTACACTATGTAATATAAAGTGTATGTGTCTACAGCCGTATAAAACTAAAACACATAAAAATATTTAAATGTGTGCCCACCCTAAATCAAGCACAAAATAATGATGGATAGGGCGGCGCTGCTTGACACATGTCAGAGCGGCTGCCTGGTGGATAGTTGCAACTTGCAAGGTCTGTGGACAGTGCGGGAGTAGAATAACCAGCGGCCAGCCGCCCTAGGTGGTTGCATAGTCCGGCCCTGAGTATCCCTCTCAGGGGTAATATGCAGCATGGTAACAGTGGAGCACAAGACCTTCTGGTGATGGATACTTCCTTGCAAGGAAGAAAGGAGGAGCATTTATGTGCGGAACCCTCCCTTTTTGCAGTGGGGATGCTCAGATAAGGGGATGCAGAAAAAAGTTACTTGAATCCAGAAAAGAAAGAGTGGTTACAAATAACACCCTTACTTCTGTCCAGCGTAAGGAATAGGTCACCCGGTCAGTTCCAGGGTGATTCTCGAACCCTTCCTGAGATGATTTGCAGCAGAAGCCAAGTCAGAAGACCAACCAACAGAGGGATCCCCCAACGACTCAGGAAGTGCCTGTACCAAAAAAACAGACTCAAGGAGCAAGCAAGAAAATGAGTCCATTAGGGGAGAAAAGGTGACCAACCTGGTGCCTTGTCCAGATTCCAGATTTCTTATCTTTTAAGAAGAGACCAAATAGGAATGAGAGACTTCACAAAAAGGGGGGCCATGCTTATTGGGAGATACCAAACAGTACTTTAAGCAGTAAGGAAGTATGAGCTGTGGTCTCTCGCAGCTTCTAAACTATCATCTTTGCTTCTTTGAAAAGACATGCTTCACCAAGTAGCAGAAAACAACTAGGTCAAAAGCGAGGCAAGGCCTCACATACTTATAAAGACAAGCACTTGGCTCTAATGAGAGCTGCAGGCAGCCAAAGGTTGCTAAGTCACTGTAGACAGGCTGTGGAACGATACCAGAGACCTCAAGATTCACAAGATGCTTCAGAAGCAGGAGCACCTCTAGGATAGTGCTTCCTTTAGGTTAAATGGCGTAAGCAACAATCCACGCAGAGGAAGACACTAGTGTTCAGTTCCCATTACCATGGTAAGATAGCAATGGTGGGAATGTTAAAATGGTGCCCAACTGTGGGGTAGTTCCCAGTACTTTAGCCTGACTACCTCCTCAGAGACTGTTTCACACCAAAGGTTGCACAATGGCTCTGGACCTCGAGAGCACTTTGTGGTTAACACAGTACAGAAAGATCTGGAAAGTACCGCAATGCAGAGCCCAGCGCCCAAAAATCACGTTCTAGGATAGTCCTTCAATCTTTGGGTCCAGCGGGGACTACGTATGGCTTTCAAAGCTGTTGCTAAAGATATGATGATCCAAGCGCTGTTGTGTGTAGAGACTAGCTCAGAAATATTTATTGTAAGGTCCACCCATAAGGGCTAAGGGTTGCCAATCCCGAATTGAATATAAAAGAGCAAATACCCCCCCAGGTAAGTATTAGGGACTTTGTAGGCAACAAGGGAAAAGATATAAACAAAGTTTGCATAAATGATAATTTATTTATTAGTTTGTAGAAAATATTAAATTATTCAGGTGCAGACATCACCAAAAATAAAGTTAAAAACAGAAAGTTACAAAGATCGTTAGTGCGTGACAATTGTGAATATTCGGGTATTTGCAACGAAATATTTATCGTTGTCACCAGAGAAAAAAAAAATGTGTATTGAATATTTTGATTGAAGAAAAAATAAAATAAAATAAAAAAATAAAAAGGCTAATAAATTATAATTAGTCTAATTTTTTTTTTTTTTGCTATTGTCCTAGGATCTGTGTGTCAGGTCACCTGAGTTCAGGTCACCGTTGGAGTCAGGAGTGCACCGCTAAGGAAGTGGACCCTACGGCTGACTGCTGCGGATGGAACTCTGGGTAGTTCAGGAAGGCAGGTCCAACACGGATCCCACTGGGAGCTAGAGCATAAGATTCCCCAGGGCACGGAGTCTAAGAGCCAGCAGGTGTTCACCAGAGCCTCTAGTGGTGAGGATGGACTGCGCTGCAACTGACTCCAGGTCGCGGCCCCCAGGGTCTCCCAGCTCACGTTCACAGTAGGCTACAGGAGGACAGAGAGGAAGCAGCAGCCCAGGACAATAAGGTATAGTAAGGAGAAGCAAAAGGTCAGGACGACTAGCAGACAAGGATAGACAGGGAACACGCCAAAAGGTCAGGGTCACAAGCAAGCAGGGATAGTCAAGAACAAGCCAAGATCGGTAACTGGAATCAGACGTAGAAGACACAGCAAGTCACACACAAAAGCTAAACACACAATGGTTGATCAGCAGGGCTGGCTTGCAGTGTACAGGTAATATAGAGTTCCCTGATAGGGGCTGGGGTGGAGCTATGCTTTGAGGAGAGATTATTTAAGCAGCCAGGTGAGAGTGGCTGGCCTCCTAATCTGAACACATGGAGAGGTAAGCTGACAGACAAACACTACTGCATAACCATGACACTGTGCTGAAAAAGTCTAATTATATTTAACTAGCTTTTTTATTCTTTTTTTTTTTTTTCATTTTAGTTTTTTCTTCAGCCAAGATATCCCATGACAGGCAGAGGTGGGGTTATACAAGGGGCTAGCTTAACATTTTCTTGTTTGCCGGTGTCACAACCTCCTGCAGGCAGGCTGTTTAAGAATTCCCTTATTGAGTAATAAAGAAAAATGTATAAGATAATCCTTAGATGGCGAGTATACTTTTTTTTTTGTGTTTTGATGTTTTTGGATGATTTTTTTATTTTGGTTATTTTAAGTAACAAATTATTTTCCAATGTCAGCTTACAGCCTATAAAATGCCTGGTAGTCCTACGCATTCATTGTGGACTAACACAACCTCTGATCCTGTCAGCAAATTGGAGAAGCAAAGGCATGGTGAAAATCATTGTCTTCTTAGGGCAATTACAATGTGTCTTACATCGAAGATGTCCTCGCACAAGCCAGGGTGTTGCCCTGGTGCTGTCTGATGTAGTACTCAGTAAAGTTTGTTTTTCACTTTGAGTGAATTGGAATAGGAAACATAGTGGGATGACACTGCAGCTTGTTATACATCTGGTGGGGTCAGATCTATTCAGCATGGAAGCGTGGCTTGCCTGCACAGCTATTGAGCAGCAACAAAGAAATGAGCTGGCTCTGTCTTTGATTTTTTTTTTCCTTTTAAATATCATCAAAAGATGGACGGCCTATTGTTTGATGATTGCCAGAACAAAACGCGTAAAGCAGGCTCCAATATTGGATTTCCGCTAGATAGTGAATTTAGAGGGTAACAAGTAGTCCTCTCTTGTCACCCACGTTACAGTCTTTGGTAACCTCTGCTTGTTGCTTCATTTGTTGCTCATTCTATATTTATGACTGTTCGACAGGGACTATGAACATTTAGAATCTTAAAGAGAACCAGTTATGTCTTTAATACTGGGCACTTTTACACTTTACATTACCCCCTTCCTGCCCAGGACAATTTTCAGCTTGCAGGGCTGTCACACTCTGAATGACAATTGCGCGGTCATGCAACACTGTACCCAAACAAAATTTTTGGCATTTTGTTTACACAACTAGTGCGTTCCTATGGTGGTATTTAATCACCACTGGGTTTTTTATTTTATTGCTAAGGAAGGAAAGAAGACTGACAATTTTCGAAAAAAAAAAAATGTTTTTCTTCTTTTCTGCAAATGAATAGAATTGTGCCAATTGTGTAATGCCGCGTACACACGGTCGGACTTTTCAGCTACAAAAGTCCGACAGCCCGTCCGACAGACTTTCGACAGACTTTTGGCGGACTTTCAACAGACCGGACTTGCCTACACATGATCACACCAAAGTCCGACGGATTCGTACGTGATGACGTACACTGGACTAAAATAAGGAAGTTGATAGCCAGTAGCCAATAGCTGCCCTAGCGTCGGTTTTTGTCCATCGGACTAGCATACAGACGAGCGGATTTCTGGGTCCGGCGGAGTTACGACGTAAAGATTTGAAGCATGTTCCAAATCTAAAGTCCGTCAGACTGGAAAAGTCTGCTGAAGGTCCGGTGAAGCCCACACACGATCGGATTGTCCGCCGGATTTGGTCCATCGGCGTCCATCGGACAAGTCTGGTCGAAAAGTCCGACCGTGTGTACGCGGCATAAGTCTGCTGCAGTCAAAACAAGCCCACTCTGCTTATAAGTTGGCTGTGAAGCAAATATGAATAAGTGGACTGCGCCAACAATTAAATAAACACTATTTTATCCTAATTTTGTGTACCACCACTTTTATTTTTAAACCATGAACAGTAATACTGTATACTCTTACCACAGTGCCTATATGTTATTTATTCCAAAAAATTCTTTAATGTGCCCTCAGGCAATACTAAGTATACCCTAAAATAAATATCTGTTTGCATATTCCTGTGTCCAAAAAACATATGAATAATCAAGTATCCCAAGATATGAGATACAAAACCCTATACCCAATGTTAAAGTAAGGACATAAAATAAACAGGCATATAAAAAATATATATAATACTGCTCAATAGACAATATATGAAAGCATAGAAATAACAATGTATATCCCAGGTAAAAAGTCCAATACACTCAGTGAAATAAACGTTTCCAAGTGATTAATGGGTGCCAATTAAAGTAGCCACAATTAAAATAACTACAGTGAGTGATCAGCTTCCTCCTATTGTTCCGTTTCTTAGATGTGCAGCTAAATACCACCCTTTTGTGCATCCACCACCGCTTATAAATTGGCCACTCACCAAAAACAGGTGAATACGCGCCTTTGGTTTATTAGTTGGATAACCACTCCAAACCATGGATCAATCAGCAACCTCTTCAGACTGTGTGTTAGCGGATAGGGTCTCCAGCTCTCATAAAAAATAAATGGCCATCATGGTGTAGTATATAAAACTTGGTTATATAAAACTATATAAAAAAGACTATTGCACCCACATGTTTAAGTGCCCATGAGCCGGCACCAAGCTGTTTCAGCCGTGTGTGTGGGGACCGAGATGCCGGTATGCGTTCCCCTATGTAATTTCGTGCGCTCCAATCCTCGCTCTCATCAGGCAGGAAATGGCGTCAAAAACTCCCAGCAGCCTCTACGCGTTTTGCAAGCATTGATTGCGTCATCAGGAAGCTTCAGTTTAGGCCAATATGTATTCTTCTACATATTTTCGGTAAAAAAAATCGCAATAATTGGTGTGCGCAAAAGTTATAATGTCTACAAACTATGGGAAAGATTTATGGCATTTTTATGGCTTTTTTTTTTTTTTTAATAGTAATGGTGGTGATCTGAGATTTTTAGTGGTATTGCGACATTGCGGCGGACAGATCGGACATTTTTGACACATTTTTGGGACCATTGACACTGGCAGGGAAGGGGTTAACACTAGGGGGCGATCAAGGGGTTAATTGTGTGTTACCTCAGTGTGTTCTACCTGTGTGGAACTAGGAGAGATGACAGATCGCTGTTCCCACTTTGTAGGAACACACTATCTGTCTCCTCTCCTCCAACAGCACAAGGGATTTGTGTGTTTACACACATAAATCCCCGTGCTGGCTCTCGTGCACGTGATCACACGCGCTCTGGTAACTCTCCTGGGCAAAGCCGTATATATATGGGATTTCGCTCAGGTGAGCCATTCTGCCGCAGTATATCTGTGTGAGCCGGTCGGGAACTGGTTAAAGCTGTAGTAAAAAGTTCCTCCTGCATCGCATACCAGCACATTATGTGAAACTTACTTTAAAAAAAAGCCTTCCAGTGGCACGCTGTCACCACTGACAGGGCTTCTTTCTGGGTTGGTGGGCCCAGTCCTTTGCTTGTGATTCAAAGCACAGCACAGTGACATCACCGGTGGCTTCACAAGTAAATATCTCCTAAATGGCGCACATTTAGGAGATATTTACTGTACCTTTAGATAAGCCTTACTATAGGCTTACCTATAGGTAAAAATCAAAGGGAGTTTATTCCCAATTTAATATTATAACATGGGACTGAAAAGAAAAAGTGATTGTGATTGGTTGGCAGAGGTTACAGCATATCATTACCGCTCACTAACTGGTTGCTAGAGATTATAGCACATAGTTTCTGCATGCTGATTGGTTGCTAGAGGTACTGCTCATTATTACTACTCACTGATTTGTTGCTAGAGAATAATGTCACTGATTACTCAGGCCGCTGACAGGGTTAGGAACAGTCATAGGCAGTGGGGAGAAGGACCTACCTGGTCCTGGCCAGCCAAGCTCACCGTTTGTGGGCTCCCAGTGCTGCTGTTCCAACACTGATTTCAGCTCCTACCCCGCAGCCTCCTGAGTTTACAGGCTGCATAACATGGGCGGGGTTAGAGCATCAGTGTAGCTCTTGGCCCCACCTGCTCCTTGTTTGCTGGGCAATAATACAGCGCTGCCTGTCTCCCGTGCTCCCGGCCGCTCCACAGTGCCAATGGGGCCCTGATTGTTAGCAGATGCGCCCGGCGGTCCCAGCCCACCGGCCAAAGGTCCAGTGTGCCCAATGGCCAGTCCGGGCCTGCCAGATACACAATAATGATGCTATGTTAAGAAACAGACACCAAATGAATTAGTAAAGGCAAGATTCAATATATTGTCACACAAGATGATGGTCAACAATAAACGGCATAAAAGTGGATTAGCAATGGCAGTAGTGCAACTGCAACTCATCATTAGTGTGGGGCAAACAGTTCGAGGACTGAGCAAACACCCAAATTTGTGGTTGGCTCAGCGGGATGTTTGTCCGCTGAGCACCCCATAATGCACTGCACACTTCACAGTGCATTCTAGGGCCCTAATTGGATGAAGCCTTGCACCTGACCACTGGTCAGGTGCAAGGCTTCCCCAATTAGCAATGTCAGAGCCCTGATTGGACAAAGTGATGATGACGTTCTCCAATCATGGCTCAGTTTTCAAAGTACCACCCCACACTATAAAAGGTAACTTCCCATAAAAATCTTTTGCAGTGTGTTGTTGAAGTGGAGATAGATAGAGCAGGACTCAGTTTGCTACTAGAGTGTTAGTGTGTTCACTTATTGTAACTCTGAGTGTAGAGTGTAGTGGAAGTGAAGTCACTGTAGATCCGAGGGGGACATGCAAGGAAAATAAAAAACAGCATTTTAGCTTGCACATGATTGGATGATAAAATCAGCAGAGCTTCCCCTCATTTCAGATCTATCCCTTAGATGTAGAGCGACTGCACTTCCAAGTGCACTTGCAGTGAAAAGTGGATTTGCCTTTTGTAAATAAGCCCCAGAGTCAGTGTAGTGTGTTAGGCTGGGTTCACATATGTGCGAATTCGCATGACAGGCGAGTGTTCGTGGCTCGCAATGGAGCCAGTTCACACAGGTTCGCGGCAGCCGTGGTCTGCATTCCAAAAGGGTTCTGTGCGTCTTTGGGTCCAATTCAGGTGCGAATTCAGGCAAAAATTCGGACCTGATTTGCACCTGAACCAGTGAGTAGGGACGCACCGGACCCCATGCTGTGAACCTCAGCCGCACATATGTGAACCGGGCCTTAGTGTAGTGCGGTGTTTAACACAGCTTTACATAACATTTGACTCTGAGTGTAGAGTGTTAGTGTAGTGTGTCAGTATAGTTTGAGTATAGTGTAGTGTCAGTGTAGTGCAGTGTTTAACACAGTATTACATAACATTCAGTGCTTTTTTTGTCCTCTGCCTGCCCCCTTTTTTTTTTTTTTTTTTAAATTGTCAGCCGCAGTTTTTCTGACTGCAACACTGGTGTTCCCTCTTTTTAATTTTTTTTTTATAGTTTTTACATTTCTGGTAGCGTCAGTCCTCAATTTAAAGAACACCACTTTTCATTCAAAAACTTTTGCATCCAATCACACATTTCCCAGTTTCTATTAAGTTTGGGTAATAAGTCCCCCAATCATGTCTGGGAGGCCAACAAGGAGAGGCAGACGTTCCCATGCCACTATGAGGGGGCCGGCAGCGTCTGTGTCCACAGGCAAAGGTGGACGTGATCTGTCCTCAGGCAGGGCACATTTTTCTCTTTTTTTGATTAGTGATGTTGCCCGTTCTATCCAGCCACAGCATGCGTAGGAGTTGGTGGACTGGTTTACAAAACCATCCTCATTCTCCTCATCCTCCATCACCCAAGCTGACACTAATGGGCAGTCCACCACAGCTGCCAGAGCAGCTTATTCTGCCTTCTTGTCCACAGCCATTCCAGAGAGTCACGGAGCCAGGGGGGACCCTAAGCGCAGGGACGGCATGACAGTGCTGGACTGCACATCTGCCTGTCCCTGAAAGGGTTACACTTCTCCTTTTTGGAGAAGGGGAGGAGCTGCAGGAAGTTTTAGTTAGAAGAGTTAGGAAGGGGAAGTGACGTCAGTTTGAGAGCGGTGGTGGACGAGATTAGTAGCACACCTCACCGCTCTCCACCTTCCCCTTCCTTTTACATAGCATTGCGGCGAGGGAGGATTTTGTGGAGCAGCTGAGAGCGGCGGTCACCGCGAACGGCGCGGACTGGCTCCAGGAGCAGCTGCGCTTGATCATGGACGGCGGGGCGACGGTGAGCAGGGGGGGTCCCCAACTCCCAGGGCCAGGCGATCACGTCCACCGGAGAGATACAGCCCTGAGGCTGATAGGGGCTCAGCTAGACCAGCACAGCGGGGGATGGCGGCGGGAGAGGCGCAGACACCAACCATACAGGCCAGGCAGAGGGATGGACGAGGAGAGGCCCGGGGGAATCGGAGGAAAGTTGGAGGGACTGGGGGAAGGGTGCCTAGCAACGCACGCGGCTCTCCCCCCCCAGCCAGGCGCAGATGCTTACAGCCCCCTGAGAGGTCAGCAGGAGAGGGACAGAAGGCGCGGGACGCACAAGAACGCACCGCAGCAAGTGGAGGAAGGTCACGGGCGTCCGAGATGGACAGTAGTCCGCCGCAGGGGGATAGCGGGTCAGAGAGGGACGCCAGTACCAACGTGAGGGGAGGTAATAGACGGTCGGCACGCACCCCGCGCAGCAGCAGACGCAGGAGTCCATCACCAGGGGTATCCAGCGGGCCCAGCGGTACCCAAGGGAGGAGTGGCCGTACACAGCACCGCAGGCCCTCGGCAACCACTGCATCCGCAAGTGGGGTGCATCGGGAAATTGGCAGGACGAACGAACAGGACGATCGGTCGGAAGGAGAGCTGTCCGGGTCTGACGGAGGCGACAATCAAGGACATCAAGCATCGCTGGTTCCAGGAGTGGCGGCTGTTGGGCGCGGTCCAGTGCAGCCCGGTGAGTGCAATCCTTCCGATAATGTTACTATTCTTTTACATAATTTATTGGGGAAAAATGTGCAGAGGAGTAATTCACGGTCGGGGGGCGTAGTCAGGCCAAGGGGGGGGGGGAGACGGTATCGACTCCACCGTCCGCAGCGGCGACCCAAGCAGGGAACGAGGGGTTGCGGGTGTTGTTAACTGGCCTAAAAGAACTGGTAGCATGCGTGGAAGCAGGGACAGGAAGTACACCGGCGACTGTGTGGTCAACAGAGAGGAATACCTCACAGACAGGGACCACCCCATCAGTTGGGGGCGAGGTTCAGGTTTCGCCGGAGGCAGCGGTTTCAGCGGTCGGGGTGCCCCCCTCTGGCACCGCGGTGGCTACGTCTTCGGGGGACCAGGTGAAGACAACGGAGAAACAAGCCGATTCCGTTAGACTAGCGGATGCGGCAAGGAGTGAGGTATATGTCTGCTTTGAGGGCCCTTTGGGGGCTCATTTAAAAGCAGAGGTAAAGGAAAAAATATGGAAAGGCGAGTACGTCGAAATTTTCACGTTACTGCCGCTAGAAAAATTTAATCTGGATAGGTTAAAACCGGTAAAAGGAAAAAAGGAAGATGAGGAGAAGCGTAGGTATCGCTTGATCCCGCGAACGTTCTCCAACTGGCTACAAGCGTTCGCCATTTTGGCGAGCGTGGTAGGTGAAAAAGCGCCAGAACATTGTTCAGCGCTGTTTGTGTACCTAGAGGCCATTAGTGAGGCCCACAGAACATACGGGGGCATGGCGTGGCTACGCTATGATGAGCAGTTTCGTCAGAGGATGGCGGTGCGACCGAATCTACGCTGGGATCACAAGGACATCAGCTTGTGGATGAGGTTGATGACAGCGGCGAGGGCCCCTAGTCAGTTTTTTCAGGCAGGGGTCGGAGGTTCAGCAACCCCAGGACAGCCGGCCGAGAAAAAATGGGGATATTGCTGGCAATTTAATGAAGGAACTTGCAGATTTGGAGCCAACTGTCGTTTCAAGCATTTGTGTTCCGGCTGCGGGGGATCCCATGCATTGTCAAAATGTTTCAGAAAAGGGAAAGGACGCGCCGGAGATACTCCAGGTAAGAGGGAGGACTCCGGTACGGGTGGAAAGGATGCTGCCTTTCCTCAGTAGGTACCCGGACCGAACAGCGGCCGCCACGATAGAGGCAGGTTTTAGGGAGGGTTTTCACATCCCTTGTGCCTTGGCGGAGGTGCCGCCTGAGGCCAAGAATTTGAGGTCAGCTTTGCTGCATGCAGCAGTGGTCTCTGAAAAATTGAAAAAAGAGGTGTCATTGGGACGCATGGCGGGTCCTTTTAAGGAAAGACCACTACAAGGGTTAGTGGTCTCTCCCTTGGGCGTGGTACCAAAGAGAGAGCCCAATAAGTTTAGACTCATACATCACCTTTCCTTCCCAAAGGGAGGGTCGGTGAATGAAGCTATAGCCCCGGAAGATTGTGCGGTTACGTACACATCTTTTGACGCAGCGGTCTCATGGGTGAGGAGATATGGGCAGGGGTCTTTAATGGCCAAGTCTGATATCGAATCGGCTTTTCGGCTGTTGCCAGTTCATCCCGACAGTTTCAGATGGCTAGGCTGTAAATGGGAAGGGGCCTACTATGTAGATCGATGCCTTCCAATGGGATGTTCCAATATCCTGTGCTCTTTTCGAAACGTTCAGCTCGTTCTTGGAATGGGCGGTACGGGATGTGTCGGGTATCAATTCAGTCATCCACTATTTGGACGACTTCTTATGTGTGGGTCCAGCGGGTTCCAACATATGTGCAGTGCTTTTGGGTACTTTGCAGTATCTAGCGGAAAGATTTGGAGTACCGCTAGCCCCGGACAAAACCGAAGGTCCAACGCCGACTATCACATTTCTCGGAATAGAGATTGATTCAGGGAGGATGGAATGCAGGATTCCGCAGGACAAACTATCGAAGTTGAAAGAGGAAGTTCGAGGGACTATTGGAGTTAGGAAATTGCAACTTCGCCAACTCCAATCTTTGCTAGGTAAGCTAAACTTCGCTTGCCGAATCATCCCTATGGGACGAATTTTCTGCAGGCGGCTGTCAGCCGCCACTGCTGGGATCCGGGCACCGACACATTTCGTGAGTCTGACCAGAGAGCACAGGGAGGATTTACGGGTGTGGCAGGTATTCTTGGAGTCTTTCAATGGAAGGGCTTTATGGATGTCTGGGCCAGTTAGCAACTGGGATCTAGAGTTGTTTACTGACGCCGCCGGGTCAACGGGGTTTGGTGCTTTTTGTAAGGGCCACTGGTGTGCGGAGAAGTGGCCGGTGGCTTGGCGGGAGGCTGGGTTCTTAAAGAACCTGGTACTTTTAGAGCTGTTCCCCATTGTGGTGGCCATGAAGCTATGGGGCGAGTCGTTGCGAAACCTGAAGGTTCGTTTCAATTGTGACAATCTAGGGGTGGTGCAAGTTGTTAATCGGCTGACCGCGGCATCAGTGCCGGTGGTCAGGCTTTTGCGCCATCTAGTACTTCGTTGTTTACAACTGAATGTGTTCATTTATGCTGTTCATCTACCAGGGACGGAGAACACCTTGGCTGACGCTTTGTCTCGTTTTCAGTGGGACAGGTTCCGGAGGTTGGCACCAGAGGCAGATCATCAGGGGGTCGCCTGTCCCAGCTGGATATGGAACATTGCCTTGGAACAGCAGTAAACTGGATTCAGCGTTCCGTGAGTACGGCTACATGGAATGCCTACTCTAAGGTATGGAAGGAGTGGTTCGCCTTTCTGCAGGACTTGGGCATGGGATCAGATGATCCGGAAGTGGACAAGGCAGTGCTGTATTTTATAATCAGGGAATTTGAAAATGGTATCTCGGCAGCTGCCATCAATCGTGAATTGGCAGGTTTGGCCTTCCTTTTTAAATGGCAGGGAACCCGGGACCATACGAAGGAATTTTGGTTACGGCAAGCAGTCAAGGGCTATAGAAAAGCTTATAAACAGAGGGATGGGAGGTGCCCTGTCTCTTTTGAAATGCTTAAGCAGTTAATGCTTAGTTTGGAAGGGGTCAGCAGATCCAAGTACGAATGCGCATTATTCAAAGCAGCGTTCGCGCTGGCCTTTTTTGGGGCACTGAGAATAAGTGAGTTGGTGAGCCCGTCAAAGACGGCTCCGGGCGGTCTTTTCCACGGGGAAGTTGAAGTAGGGGTAGATAGAGTCCGCATATGGATTCATAGGTCAAAAACGGATCAAGCAGGGAGAGGAAGATATCTGGAGTTTGGGAAGATTGCAGAGCAGGACATATGCCCGGTCAGGCTTGTGGGAGCTTTTATGACGGTTAGGCCTGCCGTTAATGGCCCCTTCTTGATACATGTGGACGGTTTGTGTCTTTCAAAATATCAGTTTGTAACGGTTTTTAGGAAATGCGTGGCCAGGGTGGGATGTGACCCTTCACAATTTTCATCACATTCTTTTAGGATTGGGGCAGCCACAGAGTCAGGTTTGAGTCAGGAGGTGATCAGACGTATTGGCAGATGGGATTCGGACAGATTCAAACTGTATGTCCACCCTAACATGGTTCAAATGTAATGTTAGCTGGGGTTGTTGATGAGTGGGCGTTGGGGTTTAAAGTTCTGAGGTTGTATTATTATTATCCAATTTGTCTACAGGTCAAGATGCATGTCTGGTTTGGATACTCGGTCACTCCTACGTGTTTTGGGGGGCCAAGAGAGCGGACGTTCGGCCGAACGGCAGACAACTTCGCATCCCCAGACAAGAGGCCCTCATCAGGTGGATTGGGGTTCCGGGCATGCAGTGGAATAGAGTGCTGGGGGAAGTGTATAGATTCTCCCGCCTGGACAGGGCCCCTGATGTATTGTTATTACACGTGGGTGGTAATGACATGGGAGCTAGATCCATGAGGGACCTTATCAGGGACATCAAGTGTGATTTCCTGCGTTTAAAGGCCTCTTATCCCAAGATGATCTTGGTGTGGTCTGACATGGTAGGCAGGCTATCGTGGCGCTGGGCTCTATCAGATAAAAAAGTGAATAGGGCCAGGATAAAGGTTAATAAGGAAGTGAGTCGGTTTTTTATAAGAAATGGTGGCTTGGCCATCCGTCACAGGGAGTTGGAGGTTGACACATGGCGTTATTTGCGCAGCGATGGTGTACATCTCAATGAGGTGGGCACGGACCTATGGTCTTTGGGCTTGCAAGAAGGCATACAAAGAGGGCTTAGTGTGTGGAGGTGCTCGCAAGGGTAAGGGGTTACCCCTTTCGCGCTGTGGCAGTAGTTGTTTGTTCCTGGAATAGGATAATGTTCTGTTACAAGTTGTAACATGTGTACCCATCCAAGGATGGGGGGTTGTTTGATTGTACCCATCCAGATGATGGGAGTTTTGCTGGTACCCATACATGGAAGGATGGGGATTGTAGTTGGTACCTTCAGGCCCTAAGGGTTAACCTGCAGGAGTTAATATGCCAGGTCACTGGGGTATGTGGTTATAATGCCGTGTCCGGGGTTTCCGACTGGCAGGTTTTAAATTAACGAGGTTGTACCAGTGACCTAGTTCATAGTCACAGTTCTTACTGAGTAAGTTACCTTAACAAGTTAGTTAAGGAAATACAGTTATTTATATATTTATGTTAATTTATATGTTTTAAATAAAAGGCCGCAAGGCCATTTTACTCCAAAAACTAGTCCGAGTCATCCCTGATGTTTTTGGAGGGAGGGTATGTATGGGTAGGATGGTATTAAGTAAATGGGCTTAAGTCCTACAATGTCATGACATAGCCCCATCATCATGCATGGAGGAGTCAGCTAAGTTATATAAACACAGGGTCAGCCACTTGATTCTTGAGAGTGCACAGACATTACTTGATTCTGATGTTGGTTTTGAGGTAGAGGAAGGGAGTAACATGAGCCTATAGAGAGGGGGGAACACTGATAAACAACAAATTGGTAGTCATGTTCCCCCAGCCACAGCGTATTGCCAAGTTGTCTCCAGTGGTAATGATGATGGAGGAGACAATGATGATGAGGTAACTGACATGACTTGAGTGCCGGATAGAGTGGAGAAGGAAAGCAGGGGGGTGGGGGAGCAACGACCCTACCTAGGCAGGATGTCCTCCAGAGGCAGCCATCACAAAAGACTAGAGAACAGCCACCCTATTCCATCAGATTGTGGAGCTGTTATCTCCCGGCCCACTTCCCACAGCTCAGCTGTGTGTGCCTTTTTTGATGAGAGGTATCCTTTGGAGTAAGCAAGGGACAGTCTTTAGTTCTAACTCTTCAGCTGCCTAGCGTAGGGGCCCAGTGGTACCACTGGTGCACATGAGAATCATCCCAGTTAAGCGTGCAGACAGCACTAAGGCTACTATATGGCTGTATAGTCAGTTCCTAAAGGGCTCAGTCTCTCTCTCTCTCGAGCAGCAGCTAGTAAATTCCCACAGCAGCAGCCCATCAGTCCCCGTGATATTGCATCTCACCATCCAGTCACACACAGTGATTAGTCCACTCTCTTCTCTGCACCCAGGTGACTCTTGCTGTTGGCACTCCCAAACTCAGCATTCCAGATCCTTCTCAGGCCACCAATATGCAGCAGTGGTGGTCCATGCTAGACAGCAATGTGCACTCTCCAGTCTCCCTCATGGAAAGAGGAAGCTGTGTCCTCTACAGCCTGAGAAAATGCAGCTCTTTCCCCTCCTCCTGGCATTATCTCCCTGGAAAATGCAGTTCAAAAGCACTTGATTACAGTAGTGTCTCTCTCCTCTGGACTACAGTTTCCATAGTACAGTGCTGCCTCACTCAGTGTATTGAACTCTTCCTGCTCAGCAGCAACCTCCTCTTGCTGATATGGCTGTTAACCAGTTTAGCACCGAAGGGCAACAGCTACAGAGAGCAGCTGCAACCAGTGTTTCTCTCACTGTCCATTCTTAGCAAAGCACCTGACTACAGCAGCATTGTCAGTCTAGGGGGAGGGGAGTATTAGGTGTTCACTTTATAGGCAGTTACAACAAGCAGTTTTATTCCCAAGTAGACATGTGTGATTTGTTTTGTTACGGATCGAAATTCAGACAAAATTTTTGTGATTCAGGGATTACTACTCATTATTGCTTTTTGACTATGTACCCCAAACTCATTCACAGGTGGTCGGGAGGGATCTGGGGGCCCTCTTCTTAAAAGGGGCTCCCAGATTCCGGTAAGCACCCTGCCCGCAGACCTCCACAACTGCAGCCCAGGGTTGTGGGGAGAAGACCCTTGTCCCCATCAACATAGGGACAAGGTGCTTTGGGGTGGGGGGGGGCAGAGCCCTCCTTCCCCAAAGCACCCACCCTTCATGTTGAGGGCATGTGGCCTGGTATGGTTCAGGAGGGGAGGCACTCACTTGCCCCCCCCCCCTATCTGACCTGCCAGGCTTCATGCTCGCATAAGGGTCTGGTATGGATTCTGGGGGGGACCCCACACCACTTTTTTTAAAAAAATTGGCGTGGGTAGACCCCATGTCGTTTTTTTTTTTTACTATTTTTTTACCAGCAATTTTTTTTTTATTCAGCTGTCAGCAGGGAATCCCATTGACAGCTGTTGACTCATCGGTTGTTAAGGACCCCGCTGCTGGCTTCCCGCCGCGCTTCTTAACAACCAGCTTTTACTGTGCCCCGATTGGGCAAAACCTTGCCCAATCAAGACTTATGCAGCGTACACACGGTCGGACTTTTTGTCTACAAAAGTCCGACGGACCAAATCCGGCGGACAATCCGACCGTGTGTGATCTGCAGCGGACTTCCGACGGACCGGTTTGGTCGGAAATCCGACGTACTTTAGATTTGAAGCCTGCTTCAAATCTTTACGTCGTAACTCTGCCGGACTCAGTTCCTGACGGAAATCCCATTCGTCTGAATGCTGGCCAGATGGACCAGATACGACGGAGGGGCAGGGTACTGTATCTCGCGCTCGCTGCAATAGGAAAAACAAATTTTCCTATTGCGGCGAGCGCGGGGCATCCCAGGCCCTTAGGTCTGGTATGGGTTTTAAGGGGAACCCCCTACGCCGAAAAAATGGCGTGGGGGTCCCCCCAAAATCCATATCAGACCCCGATCCGAGCACGCAGCCCGGCCAGTCAGGAAAGGGGGTGGGGACGAGCGAGCGAATGCCCTCAACATGGGGGGGTGAGTGCTTTGGGGGGAGGGGGGGCCCTGTGAAGCCAGAAGGCCAGGCCTCCACTGGCAAAAGAGTGGCATGAAGATAGCGGAGGAGCCGGCAGAAGAACTGGAACACCGGGAACAGAGGCCAGAGAGAGTGGAGAAGAACCAACCGGACGCCGGGAGAAGAGGAACCGGAGGGACCCCCGAAGTCGGAAGAAGACCCCCGAAGCCCCCCGCCCGCAGACCCCGACAACCAATGGCCAGGGTTGTTGGGAAGAGGCCCTTGTCCTCATCAACATGGGGACAAGGTGCTTTGTGGTGGGGGGGGCCCGCAGGGCGCCCCCCTCCCCCCAAAGCACCCACCCTGCCATGTTGAGGGCATGCGGCCTGGTACGGTTCAGGAGGGGGGGCCGCTCACTCGTCCCCACCCCCTTTCCTGACTGGCCGGACTGCGTGCTCGGATCGGGGTCTGGTATGGATTTTGGGGGGACCCCCAAGCCGTTTTTTTGGCGTAGGGGGTTCCCCTTAAAATCCATACCAGACCTAAGGGCCTGGGATGCCCGCAATGGGGCTTGCAAGGTTTCAATCTCGCCGATAAAAGCAGCGAGATTCACTTCCTTTTCTAGTCCCGTCGTACCTGAGTCACGTTCAAAATGAACGGACTTGTCCGTGTGTGGGCAAGTCCATTCATTTTGAAAGTCCGGCGGAAGTCCGGCGGGAAGACCGGATTCCAGAAAGTCAGGTTGTCTGTAGGCAAGTCCGTCCGTTCAGAAAGTCCGGCGGTAGTCCGCCGGAAGTCTGGCGGCAAGTACGACCGTGTGTACGCGGCATTAGAATTCACTGTGCAGTGAACACCTGCCAGATGTCCTGCAAATTCAGGTGTTCCCCCAAATGCGGCGAACAGCCAATGTTAGCCCAAACTCATGCTCGGGCCGAACCGTTAACCCAACCTTACTGCTGAATAGAATAGAACAGAATAGAATAGAAAACAATAGAATAAAACTGATTAAAATAGTATATACAAAGAATTGAACACGGTAGAATATAATAAAACAGAATAAAATAGAATTGAAAATAAAGGAATATAATATAATACAATAGAAAATAAAAGAATAGACTAGAGTAGAAAAAAAAAATAGAATAGCATAAAATAGAATAAAAAAAAACAGAACAAATATAGCCGTCTTCTAAAACTCAAAATGTAATTTTAGAATCGATTTGAAAAAAATTAATATACAAAACTAATCCGAATATACTAAACAAATTCCGAAATTCCGAATCATTCTAACATAACGAACATGACGAAACAAGTTATTAACTTAACGAACAAACCTGAAACGATACAATTTTTTTCATCGTGCACATCTCTAATTGTAAGCACCCGTGTCTGTGGTAAATGGTTTGTCTCATTCATCTAACAGCTACATCTCCAGGGTAGCTTGCTCTGTTGAAAGAAAGAAAAAACAAACCTGCTGGATCACCAGGAGAAAACAAAAGGAACAAAAAAAGCCTAAGAAAGAAAACTAATACAGCCATCACATCTAAAGATTGGTAAGCTGCAATATAATAAATGTTTGCTTTTGCTTTTAATTCTGCTTTAATCTTTGCTGACTCTGCAAACACCGTCTAGAAGTTTCATGTGCAATTAAACCTGTTGTCACTCGGAAATCTCACCCCACCACCACGCACGATCCGTCTCTGTTTAGAGAAGCAGATTATATAGATATAATGTTGCTATGTTCAGACGGCAAACATAAAAGCTGCAGGCTGTATATATAGCACTGTATGTAAAGAGCAAACTTCCCATCCATCTGCTATCTGTTTACTTTCCCGAATTATATAAGAGGCTTTAATATTTTTCAGTTTATTTTAGATCTATACAGTTTCCTGTGATCTTTGACAAGCGCAATAGTCGCACGCTGATGTGTTTACAAGGCAGAAAAAAATGATAACATATACAGGCCCACATTTCTGTCGTTCCTAAATTATTATTTTCATGATGTAAATTTTGTATTGGTTACAGAAAACTGTCACAGAGATAGAGGAGGGGAGTTTAAACTGTGAGTGTTGAATAGGAAATATAACTAAACATAGAAATTATTAAAAGGAGAAAAAGAATATATTTAAAAAAAAAAAAAAAGATATATAAAAAGAATATATTTTTGTAAGCTGTGATCTCAGAATTGTGTTGGCTGTAATCTGGATTTGGGGAAAAAAAAGTCACTTAACCACTTGCCGACTGCAATACATATACAGTATCTCACAAAAGTGAGTACACCCCTCACATTTTTGTAAAAATTTTATTATATATTTTCATGTGACAACACTGAAGAAATGACACTTTGCTACAATGTAAAGTAGTGAGTGTACAGCTTGTATAACAGTGTAAATTTTCTCTCCCATCAAAAAAATAACTCAACACACAGCCATTAATGTCTAAACTGCTGGCAACAAAAGTGAGTACACCCCTAAGTAAAAATGTCCAAATTGGGCCCAATTAGCCATTTTCCCTCCCCGGTGTCATGTGACTCGTTAGTGTTCCAAGGTCTCAGGTGTGAATGGGGAGCAAGTGTGTTAAATTTTGTGTTTTCGCTCTCACTCTCTCATACTGGTCACTGGAAGTTCAACATGGCACCTGATAGCAAAGAACTCTCTGAGGATCTGAAAAAAAGAATTTTTGCTCTACATAAAGATGGCCTAGGCTATACGAAGATTGCCAATACCCTAAAACTGAGATGCAGCACGGTGGCCAAGACCATACAGCAGTTTAACAGGACAGGTTCCACTCAGAACAGGCCTCGCCATGGTCGACCAGAGAAGTTAAGTGTACATGCTCATCATCTTATCCAGAGGTTATCTTTGGGAAATAGACGTATTAGTGCTGCCAGCATTGCTGCAGAGGTTGAAAGGGTGGAGGGTCAGCCTGTCAGTGCTCAGACCATACGCCGCACAATGCATCAAATTGGTCTGCATGGCTGTCGTCCCAGAAGGAAGGCTCTTCTAAAGATGATGCACAAGAAAGCCCACAAACAGTTTGCTGAAGACAAGCAGACTAAGGACATGGATTACTGGAACCATGTCCTGCGGTCTGATGAGACCAAGATAAACTTGTTTGGTTCAGACGGTGTCAAGCATGTGTGGCGGCAACCAGGTGAGGAGTACAAGACAAGTGTGTCTTGCCTACAGTCAAGCATGGTGGTGGGAGAGTCATAGTCTGGGGCTGCATGAGTGCTGCCTGACACTGGGGAGCTACAGAACCATAAATGCCAACATGTACTGTGACATACTGAAGCAGAGCATGTTCCCCTCCCTTTGGAGACTGGGCCACAGGGCAGAATTCCAACATGATAACGACCCCAAATACACCACCAAGACGACCACTGCCTTGCTAAAGAAGCTGAGGGTAAAAGTGATGGACTGGCCAAGCATCCTCAAACGGAAGGTGCAGGAGCTCAAGGTCTCTAACATCCACCAGCTCTGTGATGTCATCATGGAGGAGTGGAAGAGGACTCTAGTGGCAACCTGTGAAGCTCTGGTGAACTCCATGCCCAAAAGGGTTAAGGAAGTGCTGGAAAATAAAGGTGGCCACACAAAATATTGACACTTTGGGAAGAGATGGATTTTAGTCCCTGCAGGTACACAGATTCCATCCCTTCCCCTCTGTCAGAATGGAACTCTGCCTTGTTTACGTGGCAGAAATCCATTCTGAGTCTCTGCCTGACAATCGGCGGGTACCAGCAGACATCAAGTGCCCGGCACCCACAGATCAGCTTCTGCTGTGAATAACCACAGCAGAAGGGGCCGGCCGGGGGGCGCATGCTCGCCCCGGCAAGCAGAAGTGCATGATCATGTATACAGTATATACGTGATCCGGCGCACAGCTACAACCCTGTAGCAGTAAAACTGCTATTAGGCAGTCAGCAAGTGGTTTAAGAACATTTGTATTGAAGGCCAAATTCCAGGCAGATATAAAGGACTTAAAGAGGTTGTAGTCATTGTACCTATAGGTATTGTAAATATCTCCTAAACATGGAGGTATTTACTGTATACTGTGCCGATGATGTTATCGGCACAAATGCGCTCTAAACAAAGGGCTGCCCGTGCCGTTTCTTCAAAAGTCTGTGCCGTGACCAGCGGCTCCCACATGCATGTGCGGGAGTGACGTCATGCGGCTCCGGCCAGTGACACACCCCAAAAGGAGTACGGGCGAAGATGGATGCGGCCTCCAGCGGGGACGATGTGGGTAATGGGTTTGCAGGTAAGTGTCACATAATGTGCGATGCATACTAGCACATTATGCCTTTACTTTGCAGGGAAGGAAAAAAAAAATATATATATACCAGAGTTTACTTCCTCTTTAAAAGAGATATTTGGGTTTTTTTCTTTTTCTAAAACCATATTTACCTAGGTGGATGCCCGATGCTGCATCTGTCCCCCCGGCCTCTCTAACATGGAGAACCGAGCAATCAAACACTGCCGATCGATTGGTTCTCACAGCTCTGTGAGCAGAGAACTGATGATTGTCTATCAGCAGCTCTCTGCTCTGCCCCCTCCTCGCTCACCGGGGCGCTGTGCTGTGCAGGGGGCGAGAGTGGCTGGCTCAGGCTCTCAGCGGCTCGCTGAGAGTCGGGTGCTGGTCTAGGCATGTGGGCGGATCCCGACTCTATGGTCGTGACGGCACCTGAGCCTGGACCGACTTTGTGATGTCAGCAGAGAGCCTTCAGACCGCTCTCTGCTGAAAACAGATAACAGGAGTGCAAAATGAACTGTACCCCTGAGATCCACAGGAGACGTACAGCCAAATGGGCTTTAGCTGCACTTCTCCTTTAAAACAATCCATTGGTATTTATTAATAAGCCATTAAATGCATTGCACGTTGTAATTTGCAAGAGTAGGATTCAAGAAAATGAACTAGCAAAGGCAAACGGTTTTCACCTCAGATGCTTCCATCCAGACGCAGAGTAAGGGGTTCCCTTCTCACAGTTTGAGAACATTTCTTCCAAACAGTGGACCGATGCTGCCAGGGGTAGGTTATATTCAATCAAAAAAACCTAAAAAAGTTGTTTCAGTCTCAATAGTTTGGTAAAAGAAATCACCGTTTAAACTACAAAAATGAATTCTTTGCTGAGCTCTATCCTCTCTCACAGATGAATTATGAACTCTACTCTTTGGGTGAGGTTTGCAGTCACCAGGACCATTATCAGAGCAGCAGCACACTAAGCAATAACTGTATTTGTTCCCTTTCCTTTTTCCCTAAGAACTAGGTATGCTGAAGTATAACTTTCTTTGTATGAGTAGGAATAGGTTCTTTTTAACATCTTGCAAACACAGTTCATCTGTTAGGTGTACTTTTATCTACTGCTGCACTTGGTTTTTGACCCTTTATTGTTAGATTAGCTAACCAGAAAAATTTACTTTGCTAAGAAAACCACAAGCACTAAAGGAAAAAAATATTTAATATCACTTACAAGGTTGCAGTTCTATCCAGTCCCAGTGATGGACATTTTTTTTGAGGTAGATTGATGTGTGTGGGCTTGGCAGTAGATATAAAGTAGATATGATTGCTCTTGGTTCCACAGATGGCAACAGGTGAAAATGGCAGATGAACATGACCTTTAGGGTTGACGACAAACAAAAATTTGCCAGTTGCCAAGTACTGTTGGTGACAGTTCCAATCTTGGGCAGACTCTTGTGGGCTTAACCGCAGGTATGGGGCGCAGTGATAGTCCCCTAAATGGCATGAGTATGATAAAAAAAGAGGAACACTACACCAAGAAGAGGGTGTAGTGCAAAGTGCCACACGAAGAGCCACAGGGAAATAGTATCTAGATATAGCTAGACCATTTAACAAAATTGAAAAAATTATTGAAAAAATAATACAAAAATTGATGCAAAATGACACAAAATTAATAACTCCTACACTTTACACCATCTAAAAGACAATGTTGTCTTTTAGATGGTGTATTTGTAGGAGTCGTTAATACAAAAATTGATGCAAAATTACATAAAATTAACGACTCCTACACTTTACACCATCTAAAAGACAACATTGTCTTTTTTGATGGTGTAAAGTGTAGGAGTCGTTAATTTTATGTCTTTTTGCATACATTTTCGTATTATTTTTCAATACATTTTTAAATTTTGTTAAATGGTCTGGCTATATCTAGATACTATTTCCCTGTGGCTCTTCGTGTGGCACTTTGCACAACACCCTCCTCTTGGTGTAGTGTATCTCTTTTTTATATGCCAGTTTGGCCACTGAGCGCCACCCGTACATGGAGTGAGTGGATGAGTATCTGGTGGTACCATCCTGTACCCTATTTTTTGGTTTCCATTTTCTTTTTTCTTTTTCTTTTTTGTTTATGAGTATGATACCAAGAACAAAGGACACTTGGATGATTGTCGGTGTTATGTCCTGTACACACGATCGGACATTGATCGGACATTCCGACAACAAAATCCACGGATTTTTTCCGACGGATGTTTCTTCTCTTAATTTATTCTGAGCATGCGTGGCACTTTGTGCGTCGGATTTGTGTACACACGATCGGAATTTAACCGATCAGATTTTGTTGTCGGAAAATTTTATAGCCTGCTCTCAAACTTTGTGTGTCGGAAATTCTGACCGAAAAAGTCCGATGGAGCCCACACATGATCAGAATTTCCGACAACACAATCCGATCGCACTTTTTCTGTCAGAAAATCCGACCGTGTGTACAGGGCATTACTGTTGATGAATCAGGAAAACTTTTTCAGCATTTTTTAAGCATTAAGAGCAAATAAGCATGATCATTAAGGATGAAGATAAAGGAATATTCACCAGATGGTGTTGGTGACAGGTCTGAGACTGGGCAGATTTTTGAAGGCTTGGTCCTTTGGATCGCATGGGTAAGATACCAAGAGGAGGCAAAGGATACTTGGCTTATTGTAGGTGTTACTGTTGATGAATCAGGAAAACTTCAGCATAATGAGCAAATAAGAATGACCATTAAGGATAAAGATAAAAGGAATATTCATATTGGTGTAGGTGACAGGTCTGAGACTGGGCAGACTCTTGTGGGATTGGTCCCTTGGATAGCATGGGTAAGATACCCGTAGGCCAAAAGCCCGTAGACGTGGTGTATCTGGATTCTGCAAAAGCATTTGGCACAGTTCCCCAATATCGTTTACTGTACAAAATAAGGTCCGTTGGCATGGACCACAGGGTGAGTACATGGATTGAAAACTGGCTACAAGGGCGAGTTCAGAGGGTGGTGATAAATGGGGAGTACTCAGAATGGTCAGGGGTGGAAAGTGGGGTCCTCCAGGGTTCTGTGCTGGGACCAATCCTATTTATTTTATTCATAAATGACCTGGAGGATGGGATAAACAGTTCAATCTCTGTATTTGCGGAAGATACTAAGCTAAGCAGGGCAATAACTTCTCCGCAGGATGTGGAAACCTTGAAAAAAAATCTGAACAAATTAATGGGGTGGACAACTACATGGCAAATGAGGTTCAATGTAGAAAAATGTAAAATAATGCATTTGGGTGGCAAAAATATGAATGCAGTCTAATTAGGTGGCACGGGTAGGATTCCAGGAAGAGACACGGGATACTTGAGGTGACTGTAGGAGTTACTTTTATAATTATTCAGAAAAACTTCAGTGTAAAGAACAACTGAGCATAATGAATGAGGACGATGGAATACTCATCAGCTAGTGCTGGTGACAGGTCCAAGCTTGGGCAGACTCTGGCAGGCGGTAGATGCAAGACTGTGGGAACACAAGTGATGTCACACACGCTGTATATTGTTTACATTGTGGAGATTTTGCCAAATGACTTGGTAACTGGATGAAAATTCTAATTTTTTTCAGGTCAATTCTGGGAAGTTTCCAGATATGAACATTTGTTCCCACTTGAATTTTCTCCCTTGGCTCTAGCTGTCCTGCATCTCTAAAATGTAGGATTTAAAGACAGCAATAAAAACTTGGCAGAGTTTCAACCCCTTCCCGTCGATGTAACACACATATGCGGCCTCACAGAAGTGTGCTTTTTTCCGTGGGGCCGCATATATGTGTATCTCACTTTGTGCTGGGAGCATGCCGCACAGCACGCTCCCAGCGCACAGACCGGGGTCTCACCGAGATCACCGGCCCCGTACTATAGATCGGGATCTGGATCTCCCAATTCCTTGTCACCTGATCGCTGTGGTAGCCTCTGATTGGAATAAAAAAAAAACATTTTACCTATACTTTAAAACCTATTCTTCTGCACACTCTCCTCTTCCTTAAGAACAGGTATGTCCCATGGTGAAATCATGCAGGTACACAACAAAGACGTGCCAAAATCGAGCATTGAATTGTTTGGTGTTATGTTTTTTTTTTTTTTTGGTTAATATTTCCATGGAATTTTCCCATGTAAGCAGACAGGTGTTAATTTTCAATCTCATGAACAATTTTTAACAGATATCATTTCGCTTTACTGCTCTCGTGAAAGTTGTATCGTAGATCCTCATCATGTTAATTAATGCAAACATGCTGATAATTACATTTCTCTCTGCGAAGAAATATTTATTTGCATGTGTTTTACTGGGCAATTAAACTATTAGTCTTTGCTGATATGCAAACAGAGTTATACTAATTGGAAAAAAAGGTGACTTTGAATACACATGTCATCCACACCACTGCCAGACCGGGACAGAGAGAACCCCAGGGACACAAAGTACACAAACTCCGATCATATGTAGTTAGGATAATTACTCCTTTAACCACCTCAATATTGGGCACTTTTGCCCCCTTCCTGTCCAGGCCAATTTTCAGCTTTCATCGCTGTCACACTTTGAATGACAATTGTGCAGTCATGCAACACTGTATAATTTTTTTCACACAAATAGAGCTTTCTTTTGGTGGTATTTAATCACCCTTGGGTTTTTTTAGTTTTTTTTCCTAAATAAACAAAAAAAGGACGGAAATTTTGAAAAAAAACGTGTTTTACTTTGTTTCTGTTATAAAAATTTGCAAATAAATAATCTTTCATTGTAAATTTAGGTAAAAATTTATTCTGCTACATTTCTTAGGTGAAAATAACCCAAATCAGTGTATATTATTATTAGTCTGTAGGAAAGTTATAGAGTCCACAAACTATGGTATATATCTGAAAATTGACCAATCCCGATGTACGGACGGTCTTATTTCTTGTGGACCAAAAACACCACTGCAGTACAGATATCCCCCAATTGACCCCTTTTTGGAAAGTAGACAGTACAAGGTATTTAGTAAGAGGCATAGCGAGTTTTTTGAAGTTGTTATTTTTATTACAATTATTTGGAAGCTGAAGAAATGTAAAAAAAAAATCTTCACAATCGTCACAATTTTTTTTTTTTTACATTCTGTCACCAGTGTTCAAACATGCATGCTCAGGAGAGATGAATTTACATGGTGAAGAGGACCACTGAAGTGCTTAGCAGATCTAATGGCCTGAAATGTAGAATCCCACCACTGCCAACAGTGGTGCTTAGACTTCAATGACTTATGCCGCATACACACGGTCGGACTTTTCATCTACAAAAGTCCGACGGAGGCCGACGGACTAAAGCTGGCTGACAATCCGATCGTGTGTGGGCTTCCCCAGACTTTCAGCGGACTTTTCCAGCCTCAAATATGACAGACTTTAGATTTGAAACATGCTTCAAATCTTTACGTCGTAACTTCGCCGGACCCAGAAGTCCGCTCATCTGTGTGCTAGTCCGACGGACAAAAACCCATGCTAGGGCAGCTATTGGCTTCTGGCTATCAACTTCCTTATTTTAGTCCGGTGTACGTCATCACGTAGGAATCCGTCGGACTTTTGTGTGATCATATGTAGGCAAGTCCGCGCGTAAGAAAGTCTGCCGCAAGTCCGCCAAAAGTCTGTCGAAAGTCTGTCGGACTTTTGTAGACGAAAAGTCTGACCGTGTGTACGCGGCATTAGAATTCAATGATGAGATCTTGGCAAGATCTCCAGTTGCCTGGCACTGTTATCTTAAGGTTTTTTACAACGACCCCAAGGAAACTGACTATATATAACAATCAGCCATAACTTTATGACCACTGACAAGTTAAGTAAATAACATTGATTATCTTGTTACAATGGCATTTGAAAGTTGGTGGGATAAAAAATATGTTGTCCCTGTAGTTGATGTGTTAAAAGTAAAAGCAAAAAAAAATGGGCATCACAGTATGTCATCAGGGTGTCCGTGCTGATCTGTGTCCACAGCCAGTGCCTACAATGGGCACATGAGCATCAGAACTGGAGCACAGAGCAATGGTTTAAGGTGGCCAGGTCTGATGAAACACAATTTTTGTGTGAATGTCCAGTTGTGTGTGTTGCTTACCTGGAGAAGAGATAGCACCAGGATGCAGTATGGGAAGAATGAAAACCAGCAGGGGGGGGGGGGGGGGGGGGGGGCAGTGTGATGCTTAGGGCAATGTTGGGTGTAAAACCTTTGGTCCTGCAATTCACGTGGATGTTACTTTGGCCCATACCACCTAACTAAACATTGTTGATAACCAAGTACACCCTTTCATGGAAATGGTATTCCCTGATGAGACAATGGTTCAAGAATGGTTTGAGGAATACAGCAATGTGTTTAAGGTGTTGACTTGCCCTCTAAATTCACCAGATCTCAATCCAATCGAGCATCTGTGGGATGTATTGGAAAAACAAGTCGGGTCCACGGAGGCCCCACCTCGCAAATTATAGGACTTAAAGGATCTGCTACTTTTAGACATCAACCTTCCCTCAGACCCGATTCATTACCTGCTGGGCCTGCCATTCCCTGGCATCTCCAAGCACACCCAGAGATTGGCTGCCTATGTTCTTCTGGCAGCAAGAAGAGCCATATCTTAAAGGTGGCTATCCACCTCTCCGCCTACACTCCCACAGGTTTTACAATTATTGGAACAGATCCGTAGGATGGAACACCTCACCGCGATAGTCCATGATACCCTCCCTCAGTTCTCAGTTCTCAAAAATATGGGACTTGTGTGATCATGCGGAGCTCAAACCTGGTGTCACACGATCCCACCCTTAATGATCTGTTCCTCACTAAATATTTAGGCTGACTGTCGAATTAAACCCCCCCCCCCCGACACATTAACTCCCTCATTTAATAGATCCATGGTGTTTCCCCCTCCCCTCCCTCTTTCTATTCTATTCCCAAGGTGGGACCCTTGTGGAGTGTCCTCTCTTTTCGTTCGGGCACCCTGGGGGTTCCACCAACATTTGAACTAGAGAGCACCAACTCCTTTTTGTGTGATATACCATGTTATGTTTGTGTCGCCTGCTCTCTCATTCCCCTACCCTTCCCCCCTCTCCCCTCCCCAACCAGCCAGGTTGCAGTATCATGCAACTACAACTCAGGTTGCATTGTACTTTTGCTTCTTTTCATGTTTTATGCATGTGAGTCGTGCTATATCGTTGATTGTAATTGCTTTTATACATATGACTCATTATTTGTTCACTTGTTCGTCTACTCTTCTGTATCTTTGTGAAAATATAATAAATATACAATTTACAAAAAAAGGAACTGCTAGTGATGGGTTGGTGCCAGGTACCACAATATACCTTCAGAGGGCTAGTGTCCACGATGGACCAAGGCTGTTTTAGCAGCAAAAGAGGGACCTATTCAATATTAGGTGGATAATCATAAAGTAATGACTTATCGGTTTATGTGATTCTCCAATGTACTGTAGTACCAGTGAAATAACACACACAATAAAAAAGAATTAAAAATATAATTTTGCATTTAATAAGATAAAGCTGTGTTTATTTGAATACCCAACATGTGAAGGGGAAAATGGAAAAAACAGGATTTTTTTTGCACAGCTGAATGTTTAAAAAAAAAAAAAAAAGCCTCTACTTCTTTAGTAAATCAGTCTCAAAGTATGCAAAAGAACACAAGCCTCCCTGATGTTTGATCTATGATTTGCACACATCTGACCAGCCAGCTGAGGCTTTTAACATGCCGTATGATGCAATTTTTAAAAGGATCTTTGTCAAATACAAGAATCTCATCATAAAATGATGCTGCAGCTCACCGAAAAAAAAAAAAAGACTGAAAATAAGGTGAAAAGAAGATTTACACTTTAAGATTCTGATACAGCTTTACGTTGAAAAATAGTTGAACTTCTAGAAAAAAAAGATCAAATTCAATCATGTTCCATGAGGACAAGGTGAAGCAGACAGATCACGATTCATTTGCAATTGGAGCACCTGCAGATTGGCGTAAATGAACACGCTCCTTATATTATCCCGGTGACACGGCTGATGGCAAGGCTTTCTCTAAATATAAAGAACTTTCTTGCTCCCCAGCTGACCAATTAAATGGTTTAATTCTCTGTTCTGTGATTTGGAGTGACAAAAAGGAGCCGAGTCCAGATGAAACCTATGTGTGCGCTCGACTTATACTCCAAAATAAAAGAGAGACGCTCTCACATTTTAGAGTACTGATTCCAAAATGACTGTTGCTGGTTTTCCTCTTTTATGCACTTGTTAGGTTTGTACTGATTAGTGCTTGGTACTGTTCCAGCTATGAATCGGCAAAGGCATAAAGCACATCCATTTTCTAAAAAAAAGCTTTGAGTCTCACAGGCTTGCCTTGAACTATTTTCTGAAGCCAATTTCATTTCTAAGAAAAATCAATTTGTTATACTTGAAACCATAATGTTAAAATGTACAGTATGTCCCTCCTAGATTGTAAGCTCCAACGAGCAAGGCCCTCTGATTTCTCCTGTATTGAATTGTATTGTAACTGTACTGTCTGCCCTCATATTGTAAAGTGCTGTAAAAACTGTTGGCACTATATAAATCCTGTATCATAATAATAATAATAATAATATTAATACCCAGTGTGCCCTGTGTGGTACACAAACTTGTGACTACTTGTAAGCTGCACTCAGCGATTTGCCGTTTCCTCCTGGGGTTTTACCTGGCCTTGTACCACACAGGATCATCTGACAGCTCTTAGGGATATCTTATTTGGGAGGTCCCCACCGCGCATATATTGGTAACTATGTGAGATGGTCACTTTTTGTACTTGTCAGCCTTTCATGCATTTTTCAATCTGATGTGCAATTTTTTTTGCAGCAAACCTATTCTCTGAAGAAGATCCAACAAAATGGGTCGAAACGCGTCAGTGATTGTCATACATTAGACATGTTGTCATGTAATGTCATGTACAATTTTGTGTTTGCTTTCATTTGCACCTTGGGGTATGCTCCCCTAAAGAGCTCATATTTTAACCCTTGTGGAAACATTATATGTCAATAAATCTTTTAATAAAGAACGTATTTTTTCAACTAAAGTACAGTGGAACCTCGGATTACGAGCATAATCCGTTCCAGGAGTATGCTCATAATCCAAAGTACTTGCATATCAAAGCGAGTTTTCCCATTGAAGTCAATGGAAACAAAAATAATTTGTTCCACATTGACTTCAATGGGATGCAATCCCGCATGCGGCCAGAGGCGGGGGGCACCGGAGAGCCAAGGAAATGGCCGAAAAGGCCCGAGGGACACTTCGGCAGACCTCGGCAAACCTCAGAAAGACTCCGTTCACGAACCTTTCTGAGGTTTGCCGAGGTCAGCCGAACTGTTCTCGGGCCTTTTCGGCTTTTTATGAACGCCGACGATCGGCGACTTTTGGCTCTGCTCCGCTTTTCGGTACTGCACACCGCTTTTGGCCTGAATCCTGCTCGTTTTGCGAGACAACACTCACAAACCGAGTTAGGATTTTTAGAAACACAGTGCTCGGTTTGCGAAACGCTTGTTAACCACGTTACCGAGGTTCTACTGTATTTTTTCAACTTCCCCCTCCGGGGGAACTCTCCCATAATATATTATCTGGGGTGTGCAGCACCATTACCTTTCCTCATATGTGTCTTTCCCATGCTATAATAATAATATGTCTGGGCAGACTGGGGGTGGGCTGGTGACCACACTAAATTGCTTAACTGTAGAAAAGAAAAGTAGGGTCATGGGTACATACTATATATTGTCACAAGTATTGGGACGCCTGCCTTTACACACACATGAACTTTAATGGCATCCCAGTCTTAGTCTGTAGGGTTCAATATTGAGTTGGCCCACCCTTTGCAGCTATAACAGCTTCAACTCTTCTGGGAAGGCTGTCCACAAGGTTTAGGAGTGTGTCTATGGGAATGTTTGACCATTCTTCCAGAAGTGCATTTGTGAGGTCAGGCACTGGTGTTGGATGAGAAGGCCTGGTTCACAGTCTCTGCTCTAATTCATCCCAAAGGTGTTCTATCAGGTTGAGGTCAGGACTCTGTGCAGGCCAGTCAAGTTCCTCCACCCCAAACTCGCTCATCCATGTATTTATGGACCTTGCTTTGTGCACTGGTGCACAGTCATCTTTGAACAGAAAGGGGCCATCCCCAAACTGTTCCCACAAAGTTGGGAGCTTGAAATTGTCCAAAGTGTCTTGGTATGCTGGCGCCTTATGAGTTCCATTCACTGGAACTAAGGGGCCACGCCCAACCCCTGAAAAACAACACCACACCATAATCCCCCCTCCACCAAATGATTTGGACCAGTGCACAAAGCAAGGCCCATAAAGACATGGATGAGCGAGTTTGGGGTGCAGGAACTTGACTGGCCTGCACAGAATCCAGACCTCAACCCAATAGAAAACCTTTGGGGTGAATTAGAGCAGAGACTGAGAGCCAGGTCTTCTCGTCCAACATCAGTGCCTGACCTCACAAATGCGCTTTTGGAAGAATGGTTAAACATTCCCATAGATGAAGAAGAGAAGAAAAAATGTATGAACTGAATTATCGTCCCATGGCTAGGGAGAATGGCAATATACAAGATGACTATTTTACCTCTCTTCTTGTACCTATACCAAACACTACCCATGGTTCTTCCCCGGGCCTTCTTTCGGTCTTTAAGATCTAGCCTAATTCGGCATCTTTGACCTAATTCTTCGGCCAGACTTTGCTACGATATCTTAGTAAAGCGGAAGGTAGAGGGGGGAGCAGGCTTACCGCATATGGCATTTTATTACATAGCATCAGTATTGACCAGAATATTGGACTGGTTTTATCATGCACACGTAAAACAATGGGTAGCCATTGAACAGCAAATGACAGCTGTCCCTTTGACCTCCGTGGATTGCACCTAAATCTCGTCCATCTAGACAAACACTTTCACCCCTGACCCAATCTCTATTAAGAGTTTGGGACTGGGGGGGCGTGGCCTAGCGCGGCATGTGAACAGACCTGTTCACCGGAGCTCCCGCTGTTGATGCTCTGAACGATCCTTTCCTCGCTGTTCCTGGCGCCTAAAAACCGAAGTGTTCAGTACCTACAGCCTCCCTGATGCCCCAGGACACAGATACAGCTGCAGTTTTTGGGTATGATGACCCGTGGGAATCGCGGTGAAGCCGCGGCCTCGGCCGCTCCGGACTTCCAAGATGGCGCCTGGACATCTCAGCCGCAGAGAACGCCACGAGGCCAGGACAAGAAAGCAGACCAGGGGGGTAAGTCACAGAAACCCCCTAATACCAAAGACCAAACCAGGGATATGCTATACTACGCACAGAAACTGGCAGGCTCTGCAGACTCCACACAGACCAGTACACAGATCCCAGCAGTGTCCATGGAGCAGGCAGGCAGGGGAGACACAGACAGGCCAGAGGACACTGACATTATGGATTCTGTTCCAGATCCTATGCCAGGCCTGTTTGATTCACAAGTGGAAGACAGCCCCCAGCCTACGCTCAGTGAAATATTACATGCAGTCCATAGATGCACTGCCTCAGTGGATGATCTTAAAGAAAAATTTGGGGGACTGAAGGAGACTGTCTCTCTCCTCCGCCAGGACATTCAAAAAATTAGGGAGAGAACCACGGCAGTGGAGGGGAGAGTAAGTGACATAGAAGATCAGATGCCTCATTTAAACAAAGATGTGAGGGGGGCTGCACAACATGCACACCAGGCCTTTGAAAAGACTGATGACATTGAGAACCGCCTGAGACGCAATAACGTTCGCATAGTGGGGCTCCCGGAGAAGGTGGAGGGCAGGGACCCCACGGTGTTTGTCGAAGAGTGGCTGCAGGAAATATTCGGTAAAGAGGCCTTCTCTCCCCTGTATGCAGTGGAGCGTGCACATCGAGTGCCGCCAAGACCTCTCCCACCCGGAAATCCCCCTAGAGCGATGCTGGCCAGGCTCCTTAATTATCGTGACCGTGAAATAGTGCTACGACTAGCCAGAGAAAAAGGGCTGTGCAGTTTAATGGAACCAAAATCTCCTTTTACCCCGACTTCTCAGCCGAAGTGCAGCGCAGAAGATCCAAATTTGCAGATGTTAAAAAACGGCTGCAACGATTACAGCTTAAATATGCAATGTTATTCCCTGCCAAGTTGCGAATTACAGCTGGAGACCAGAATCATTTCTTTGAAAATGCGCAAGATGCTGCAGGATGGCTGGACCGCAACGAACAAGACCTGCGTCGTCGTAGACGCGAAAATGAGGAAGGATGACTTCACTTAATCCGCTTGTTGCAGGAATAAAGGGCGCCCACATTCTACTGTCGCTATTACTCCTTTTACAGAGGACTTTTCCTTACCACCAAGTACCAGCGAAGGAACCTCAATTTTATGAGCTTTCTGCAAGTGTTGAATAACCATTTAGGTGGATGGTGATTGTGTTCCGCACCTGAACTTTCCATGTTGCCCCTGTTATTATGGCTTGAGGTTTTGTGCCCTGTTGGCACGGTTAGGGCCCACAGAGCCCCACAAAATCTGATACCCCTCCGCGTGGCACAGTCAGCGGGGGTTGTTTCACAGGTTCTTTTTTATTCCTGGACCTATTACCTGGTTCATCTTACTCTACAAATGAACATACAGCTTTTCCGTGACATTTTGTTGCTTCTCCACTGTTTGAACTGCATCACCGTCATACCCTGTGATCCAGGTGGCCGGCTGGCCACTTCAGCGTACGCATGGATTGCTGACTGGAGATCCCCGGAGGTGCTGCACGACAATACGGGACCTTGTTACACTTATAAGAATTGGATTGAATTTTTGCAATATCTGATACACCCATAGTGACCTGGAACGTTCGGGGAGTGAATGATCCACTGAAAAGATCTATGATCTCAACCGGACTGCGGAAATTCCACCCGGCCATAATTGGCCTGAAGGAAACTCACCTGCGGGATGATACGGTTGGCTACTTACAATATGCCTGGGTCGGCAAAGCCTATCACTCCACCTACTCCGCTTTTTCGCGCGGAGTAGGTGTACTGATACACAAAGCCCTAGTGTACCAGGAGTTTGACTCCTTAATAGATATATCTGGTAGGTTTGTGTTTCTGATATAAAAAATATAAAAACAACTCAGCGCTGACACAAGAACAATAAAAAATAAATGCAAGCAAGCACGAAGGCAAATTCAACAAAAACCTCAAAAATCATATAAATAATAAAAGTGCTGCGCAAATAAATTGTCCCTTTCAATAGTAAAACAAAACAATCAAAATGAATAAAATAAAATAAGGAGATAAGATGGGAACACCAGTGGATGGTAAAAACGCCAAGGATAGGATCAGAGGTGACTGAAAATCCCTTCACCATAAATGGATGGCCCCTCACCTGCAATCTTCGACCTGAAAACAGGTCACACAGCATGTACACCAAACAGAAGGTAAGCTGAAAACCAGGCGATAATAGCTTCACATATGCTGCTCCCACTCTCATCAGATGGCATATAGAAATGAAGCATAAACAATATAGTGCTCTCCGTTTCTAAAGTTTATTGCTAAAAGTGAAAAAAAACCAGTACACTCACATAACAAAGCACTCAGATCCGAGTGCCGGCTAGATGGCGTGTGATCGTATACTAGCTGACAGCCGCGGGTGACGTCATGCGCTCCAGGCCCCCGTACGCGTTACGTCCTGTGGGCGGGACTTCATCAGCGTGGGGCGGGACACGCAATCGACGGCCCGCATAGTTGATATACAATGACATGGTAACCAATGCTCCAATCACGGCACTGATCCACTTATCCAGAGGACGCGAGCCCGCACGTCGCTCCGGTACACCATTGTATTAAAGGGTTTAAACCGCACAACCTCTGACAAGGTAAAAGGGCAGTAAGAAACAAAACTATAACATCCCGGATATAAAATACTTATATGGCTATGAAGGGATTACAGCTCAAAAATATCTCTGGGACGAAAGAAACCACCCTTACCTAAAAGAGGAGATTTAGGCTGGCTAAACATCCCTTACTTAAAGGGGAAGTATAAGCAATTAGTTTGCGCAAAAATCGCTAAAAGTCGCATACACAATATAAAAAGTATAATATATAATTAATAAAAAGAATATGACAATCACGCCACGGGTGTCCACCCAGATACGATCACACTTACATATCAAATTAAAAAATATACACAAATGAATATTACAAAAAACTAATACAAAAAAAACCCCAAAATTATCTATTAGAAATAAAGCAATTTAAATCGAAATCCACGTTCATACCTGCCGGAGATAAGACCTTGGTCTCATAGATCCAAAAAGATTCTCTACGGCTAAGTTGTCGGATATAGTGACCACCTCTCCAGTGACGAGGGACCTTTTCGATCCCCCAAAATTTGAGACATTTGGGGTCTCTATTATGGCATAGGCGAAAGTGCCTGGACACACTGTGGGTTTTTACCCCTCGTTTGATATTACTAATATGTTCGCCAACCCTAACGTGTAAAGCTCTTGAGGTGCGGCCCACATACTGGAGTCCACAATCGCACTCCAGCATGTAGACCACCCCCACCGACGAACAAGTGATAAGACCTTCAATTAGGTATTTTTTCTGCGTGCTGTTTGAAACAAACTCTTTACGCCTTTTAATATTCTTGCTGGCCTTCTTACAAGTCGCACACTTACCACAAGCATAAAAGCCAGAAAGAAAACCAAACATCCTATTAATTCCTGTTTTAGGTGGATCAATAACTCCCGGGGCCAATCGGTCACGTAAAGATGGAGCTTTACGGTATATAAACCGTGGACGCTCCGGCAGTACAGAACCCAGGGTGCGGTCACCTTTGAGTATAGGCCAGTGTTTGGTTATGATCTGTTCAAGTTTTTTATACTGGATATTATAATCAAGTATAATCCGGTAACTAGTTGTGGCTTCTTCACTTAAGGGGGGTTTCGGCCTGTCTGCCACTATAGAATTCCTATCAGTAGAAAGAACTCTAGAAATTTCAGAGTCAACCATGGTCTGCGTGTAACCTTTTTCTTTAAACCTAGTTGCCAGGATTTGGGACTGTGTTAGGAAGTCTTCATCGGAGGTACAATTGCGACGTAAGCGGATAAATTGTCCACGTGGAATGTTACAGAGCCACGATTTATGGTGACAACTAGTCAATGGAATGTACGCATTCCTGTCCGTCGCTTTAAAATGATTCCTCGTTTGGAAAACTCCCTCTCCTTTGAATATTTCTAAGTCTAGAAATGCAATCTGTTGTTTGTCTACAGTCCATGTCAGCTCAATGTTTTTATTATTTTCATTCAGCTTACCCATGAAGAATTGCAAACTAGTTAGATCACCTTCCCACACCATGATTACATCATCGATGTACCTTCTATAGCACAGTAATTGCGGTGGAGGGTCATGAAAAATGATATCTTCCTCCCAGTGGGCCATAAAAAGGTTAGCCACACTGGGAGCAAACCTAGCCCCCATAGCGACTCCTCGTGCCTGCAGGAAGTAGTCACCATTAAACCAAAAATAATTGCTCAGTAAACAAAATTCTAAACCTTCCAATAAAAAGGAAATGTGGTCTTTTGAGAGCTCGGTGGTAGTCAAAGCCCACCTCACGGAGTCCAAGGCCTGTTGATGATCAATGATCGTATAAAGAGACCCGACATCTGCAGTAATTAAGAAGCAAGAAGGGGTACATGGAAGGGTAGACAGGATTTGTAAAATCTGTTTAGTATCGCGCAGAAAAGCTTTGGTATGAGTGACGAGTGGTTGAAGGAAGAAATCCAGGTACTGACCTAGCCTTGAGGTAACGGAATCAATTCCGTTCACGATCGGGCGACCAGGTGGGTGCTCCGCATTTTTGTGCAATTTTGGCAGAATATAAATAATGGGAGTCCGACAATAAAATGGATCTAAATACGCCGCCTCCTTGGAGTTCAGAATGCCCTTACTTTTACCTTTTTCTACTAATAAATGTAGATTATTCTTAAAAGTTAACATAGGGTCTCCTCTCAAAGGTAAGTAAGTATTCCTGTCACTCAATAATTTCTCCATCTCAGTCTGGTAGTAAGCTTTACTGAGCACC
This sequence comes from Aquarana catesbeiana, assembly GCF_042186555.1. NCBI lineage: Eukaryota > Metazoa > Chordata > Amphibia > Anura > Ranidae > Aquarana > Aquarana catesbeiana. The sequence goes on from NC_133324.1 coordinate 922,362,875, forward strand.
ACTAGTCCACCCCCCTTATCCGCTGGACGGATTACAATATCCTTCCTTTGCTCAAGGGAGGATATACCTCTTTTAATGGCCTGAGAATCCCTAGCCCTCTTAATCTTGAGTTTATCTAAATCTTGACAAACCATGTTTTTAAACACCTCCAAGTGTTTGTTGTCACCACAGAGAGGATTAAAAACAGATCGATTCCGAAGATTGGAATGTCTAGAGACGGTATCAACCTGTGAGGTAGTCCGTTGAACAGGGTTGGAAAGAAAGTATTTTTTGATATTTAAAGTGCGAATGTATTTTTGTATACTAACATATGCTTGAAACTTATTTAGGTTACGAATCGGGGCAAACTTCAAACCGCGATCCAACACTAATGTTTCATCAGTGGTTAAAGGAGTACCACTTAAATTATAGATACCCGTGCCTAGTGGGGTCTTGGCCTTTTGGAATCGTCTTCCCCCCCTGCACCCTCTCTGTGTTTTCTTTTTAGGCTGCCTTGGTTGTTCCGCAGGTCTTGGGGACCTCTCCTTTGGTCCTGAGGACTTGCATAACCGGTCGGATCTCTTACCCACACTGGGGTCTGTGGAGGTCCCCTCCAGGGGGTCCTCTCTTGGCCTAAAAAATGGTTTTGATCAAATTGCTGGTCTTCCTGGAGGTTTTGTAGGGGGGCAAAATTATTAGAGGTATACACTGGCTCACTTCTATGGATGGAATTACCTCTTCCTCGGGGCCTACCTCTTCCCCTGGTGGGCACTGTATGCCACATGTAGTTATTTGGGTATTGGGAATGATAATCATAATTGTTTGCCTGTGGGACTGGGTGAGAATTCGAATTTCTCTTCCCTCGGCCCCGTTTATTATTTCTGGAAGATCCATGGTTTCTTCCTCTAGATGTATTTCGTACAGTGGGTATATATTGGGATTGTTGAGAAACAGATATAGGTGCTTCATGGTTAGAATATCCTTGAGGGGGCATAACTGCTCCTCCTACTACTGGAACATTAACCACCGTCCCATCAGGGCCATTCATTGGTGTTACATCCTGGGATTGCCATTTAAAAATAATTTTCCCTTCAAAATCCTTAACATCACGCAGAAATTTTTTTCTCTTTTTATCGCGTGTTTCTTTGTCCCATTTTATAAGTTTAGACTTAAGTTCTCCTGACAATTGAATAAATTCACTAGAGTCTTTGGAACTCTCAATGCGGTCAGTGATTTCCTTGATCTGTTTCTCCAACTGTTTCTGTTTCCTTTGCTTACGTGAAAGCAGTAAACGGAGGAGATCAAAACTTTTATCTACAAAGAAGTTACACCATTCCACATTAGACTCATTGTCAGTTAATCCGTCATTGGGTGGTAAATCCCACCGTAGACGTCTGGGTACAATATTAGCAAACAGATATTGTTCAAAAGTCACTATATCCCACCAGGTCTTAATCTTTTTCTCAAACAGGTGACCCAGTTTTCTAAACGCAAACACAAGGTCATCCTGTTGCGGGACAACAGCTTCCCTGGAGAAGACCTCAGTGAGAACAATCTCTCTATTTTCAACATAAGTGAACACATCCATAGTCTGCAGCTAAGTGAACGTGAATTAAATGATCATATATAAAAAATATAAAAACAACTCAGCGCTGACACAAGAACAATAAAAAATAAATGCAAGCAAGCACGAAGGCAAATTCAACAAAAACCTCAAAAATCATATAAATAATAAAAGTGCTGCGCAAATAAATTGTCCCTTTCAATAGTAAAACAAAACAATCAAAATGAATAAAATAAAATAAGGAGATAAGATGGGAACACCAGTGGATGGTAAAAACGCCAAGGATAGGATCAGAGGTGACTGAAAATCCCTTCACCATAAATGGATGGCCCCTCACCTGCAATCTTCGACCTGAAAACAGGTCACACAGCATGTACACCAAACAGAAGGTAAGCTGAAAACCAGGCGATAATAGCTTCACATATGCTGCTCCCACTCTCATCAGATGGCATATAGAAATGAAGCATAAACAATATAGTGCTCTCCGTTTCTAAAGTTTATTGCTAAAAGTGAAAAAAAACCAGTACACTCCAGTATGTGGGCCGCACCTCAAGAGCTTTACACGTTAGGGTTGGCGAACATATTAGTAATATCAAACGAGGGGTAAAAACCCACAGTGTGTCCAGGCACTTTCGCCTATGCCATAATAGAGACCCCAAATGTCTCAAATTTTGGGGGATCGAAAAGGTCCCTCGTCACTGGAGAGGTGGTCACTATATCCGACAACTTAGCCGTAGAGAATCTTTTTGGATCTATGAGACCAAGGTCTTATCTCCGGCAGGTATGAACGTGGATTTCGATTTAAATTGCTTTATTTCTAATAGATAATTTTGGGGTTTTTTTTGTATATGTTTTTTGTAATATTCATTTGTGTATATTTTTTAATTTGATATGTAAGTGTGATCGTATCTGGGTGGACACCCGTGGCGTGATTGTCATATTCTTTTTATTAATTATATATTATACTTTTTATATTGTGTATGCGACTTTTAGCGATTTTTGCGCAAACTAATTGCTTATACTTCCCCTATAAGTAAGGGATGTTTAGCCAGCCTAAATCTCCTCTTTTAGGTAAGGGTGGTTTCTTTCGTCCCAGAGATATTTTTGAGCTGTAATCCCTTCATAGCCATATAAGTATTTTATATCCGGGATGTTATAGTTTTGTTTCTTACTGCCCTTTTACCTTGTCAGAGGTTGTGCGGTTTAAACCCTTTAATACAATGGTGTACCGGAGCGACGTGCGGGCTCGCGTCCTCTGGATAAGTGGATCAGTGCCGTGATTGGAGCATTGGTTACCATGTCATTGTATATCAACTATGCGGGCCGTCGATTGCGTGTCCCGCCCCACGCTGATGAAGTCCCGCCCACAGGACGTAACGCGTACGGGGGCCTGGAGCGCATGACGTCACCCGCGGCTGTCAGCTAGTATACGATCACACGCCATCTAGCCGGCACTCGGATCTGAGTGCTTTGTTATGTGAGTGTACTGGTTTTTTTTCACTTTTAGCAATAAACTTTAGAAACGGAGAGCACTATATTGTTTATGCTTCATTTCTATATGCCATCTGATGAGAGTGGGAGCAGCATATGTGAAGCTATTATCGCCTGGTTTTCAGCTTACCTTCTGTTTGGTGTACATGCTGTGTGACCTGTTTTCAGGTCGAAGATTGCAGGTGAGGGGCCATCCATTTATGGTGAAGGGATTTTCAGTCACCTCTGATCCTATCCTTGGCGTTTTTACCATCCACTGGTGTTCCCATCTTATCTCCTTATTTTATTTTATTCATTTTGATTGTTTTGTTTTACTATTGAAAGGGACAATTTATTTGCGCAGCACTTTTATTATTTATATGATTTTTGAGGTTTTTGTTGAATTTGCCTTCGTGCTTGCTTGCATTTATTTTTTATTGTTCTTGTGTCAGCGCTGAGTTGTTTTTATATTTTTTATATATGATCATTTAATTCACGTTCACTTAGCTGCAGACTATGGATGTGTTCACTTATGTTGAAAATAGAGAGATTGTTCTCACTGAGGTCTTCTCCAGGGAAGCTGTTGTCCCGCAACAGGATGACCTTGTGTTTGCGTTTAGAAAACTGGGTCACCTGTTTGAGAAAAAGATTAAGACCTGGTGGGATATAGTGACTTTTGAACAATATCTGTTTGCTAATATTGTACCCAGACGTCTACGGTGGGATTTACCACCCAATGACGGATTAACTGACAATGAGTCTAATGTGGAATGGTGTAACTTCTTTGTAGATAAAAGTTTTGATCTCCTCCGTTTACTGCTTTCACGTAAGCAAAGGAAACAGAAACAGTTGGAGAAACAGATCAAGGAAATCACTGACCGCATTGAGAGTTCCAAAGACTCTAGTGAATTTATTCAATTGTCAGGAGAACTTAAGTCTAAACTTATAAAATGGGACAAAGAAACACGCGATAAAAAGAGAAAAAAATTTCTGCGTGATGTTAAGGATTTTGAAGGGAAAATTATTTTTAAATGGCAATCCCAGGATGTAACACCAATGAATGGCCCTGATGGGACGGTGGTTAATGTTCCAGTAGTAGGAGGAGCAGTTATGCCCCCTCAAGGATATTCTAACCATGAAGCACCTATATCTGTTTCTCAACAATCCCAATATATACCCACTGTACGAAATACATCTAGAGGAAGAAACCATGGATCTTCCAGAAATAATAAACGGGGCCGAGGGAAGAGAAATTCGAATTCTCACCCAGTCCCACAGGCAAACAATTATGATTATCATTCCCAATACCCAAATAACTACATGTGGCATACAGTGCCCACCAGGGGAAGAGGTAGGCCCCGAGGAAGAGGTAATTCCATCCATAGAAGTGAGCCAGTGTATACCTCTAATAATTTTGCCCCCCTACAAAACCTCCAGGAAGACCAGCAATTTGATCAAAACCATTTTTTAGGCCAAGAGAGGACCCCCTGGAGGGGACCTCCACAGACCCCAGTGTGGGTAAGAGATCCGACCGGTTATGCAAGTCCTCAGGACCAAAGGAGAGGTCCCCAAGACCTGCGGAACAACCAAGGCAGCCTAAAAAGAAAACACAGAGAGGGTGCAGGGGGGGAAGACGATTCCAAAAGGCCAAGACCCCACTAGGCACGGGTATCTATAATTTAAGTGGTACTCCTTTAACCACTGATGAAACATTAGTGTTGGATCGCGGTTTGAAGTTTGCCCCGATTCGTAACCTAAATAAGTTTCAAGCATATGTTAGTATACAAAAATACATTCGCACTTTAAATATCAAAAAATACTTTCTTTCCAACCCTGTTCAACGGACTACCTCACAGGTTGATACCGTCTCTAGACATTCCAATCTTCGGAATCGATCTGTTTTTAATCCTCTCTGTGGTGACAACAAACACTTGGAGGTGTTTAAAAACATGGTTTGTCAAGATTTAGATAAACTCAAGATTAAGAGGGCTAGGGATTCTCAGGCCATTAAAAGAGGTATATCCTCCCTTGAGCAAAGGAAGGATATTGTAATCCGTCCAGCGGATAAGGGGGGTGGACTAGTGGTGCTCAGTAAAGCTTACTACCAGACTGAGATGGAGAAATTATTGAGTGACAGGAATACTTACTTACCTTTGAGAGGAGACCCTATGTTAACTTTTAAGAATAATCTACATTTATTAGTAGAAAAAGGTAAAAGTAAGGGCATTCTGAACTCCAAGGAGGCGGCGTATTTAGATCCATTTTATTGTCGGACTCCCATTATTTATATTCTGCCAAAATTGCACAAAAATGCGGAGCACCCACCTGGTCGCCCGATCGTGAACGGAATTGATTCCGTTACCTCAAGGCTAGGTCAGTACCTGGATTTCTTCCTTCAACCACTCGTCACTCATACCAAAGCTTTTCTGCGCGATACTAAACAGATTTTACAAATCCTGTCTACCCTTCCATGTACCCCTTCTTGCTTCTTAATTACTGCAGATGTCGGGTCTCTTTATACGATCATTGATCATCAACAGGCCTTGGACTCCGTGAGGTGGGCTTTGACTACCACCGAGCTCTCAAAAGACCACATTTCCTTTTTATTGGAAGGTTTAGAATTTTGTTTACTGAGCAATTATTTTTGGTTTAATGGTGACTACTTCCTGCAGGCACGAGGAGTCGCTATGGGGGCTAGGTTTGCTCCCAGTGTGGCTAACCTTTTTATGGCCCACTGGGAGGAAGATATCATTTTTCATGACCCTCCACCGCAATTACTGTGCTATAGAAGGTACATCGATGATGTAATCATGGTGTGGGAAGGTGATCTAACTAGTTTGCAATTCTTCATGGGTAAGCTGAATGAAAATAATAAAAACATTGAGCTGACATGGACTGTAGACAAACAACAGATTACATTTCTAGACTTAGAAATATTCAAAGGAGAGGGAGTTTTCCAAACGAGGAATCATTTTAAAGCGACGGACAGGAATGCGTACATTCCATTGACTAGTTGTCACCATAAATCGTGGCTCTGTAACATTCCACGTGGACAATTTATCCGCTTACGTCGCAATTGTACCTCCGATGAAGACTTCCTAACACAGTCCCAAATCCTGGCAACTAGGTTTAAAGAAAAAGGTTACACGCAGACCATGGTTGACTCTGAAATTTCTAGAGTTCTTTCTACTGATAGGAATTCTATAGTGGCAGACAGGCCGAAACCCCCCTTAAGTGAAGAAGCCACAACTAGTTACCGGATTATACTTGATTATAATATCCAGTATAAAAAACTTGAACAGATCATAACCAAACACTGGCCTATACTCAAAGGTGACCGCACCCTGGGTTCTGTACTGCCGGAGCGTCCACGGTTTATATACCGTAAAGCTCCATCTTTACGTGACCGATTGGCCCCGGGAGTTATTGATCCACCTAAAACAGGAATTAATAGGATGTTTGGTTTTCTTTCTGGCTTTTATGCTTGTGGTAAGTGTGCGACTTGTAAGAAGGCCAGCAAGAATATTAAAAGGCGTAAAGAGTTTGTTTCAAACAGCACGCAGAAAAAATACCTAATTGAAGGTCTTATCACTTGTTCGTCGGTGGGGGTGGTCTACATGCTGGAGTGCGATTGTGGACTCCAGTATGTGGGCCGCACCTCAAGAGCTTTACACGTTAGGGTTGGCGAACATATTAGTAATATCAAACGAGGGGTAAAAACCCACAGTGTGTCCAGGCACTTTCGCCTATGCCATAATAGAGACCCCAAATGTCTCAAATTTTGGGGGATCGAAAAGGTCCCTCGTCACTGGAGAGGTGGTCACTATATCCGACAACTTAGCCGTAGAGAATCTTTTTGGATCTATGAGACCAAGGTCTTATCTCCGGCAGGTATGAACGTGGATTTCGATTTAAATTGCTTTATTTCTAATAGATAATTTTGGGGTTTTTTTTGTATTAGTTTTTTGTAATATTCATTTGTGTATATTTTTTAATTTGATATGTAAGTGTGATCGTATCTGGGTGGACACCCGTGGCGTGATTGTCATATTCTTTTTATTAATTATATATTATACTTTTTATATTGTGTATGCGACTTTTAGCGATTTTTGCGCAAACTAATTGCTTATACTTCCCCTTTAAGTAAGGGATGTTTAGCCAGCCTAAATCTCCTCTTTTAGGTAAGGGTGGTTTCTTTCGTCCCAGAGATATTTTTGAGCTGTAATCCCTTCATAGCCATATAAGTATTTTATATCCGGGATGTTATAGTTTTGTTTCTTACTGCCCTTTTACCTTGTCAGAGGTTGTGCGGTTTAAACCCTTTAATACAATGGTGTACCGGAGCGACGTGCGGGCTCGCGTCCTCTGGATAAGTGGATCAGTGCCGTGATTGGAGCATTGGTTACCATGTCATTGTATATCAACTATGCGGGCCGTCGATTGCGTGTCCCGCCCCACGCTGATGAAGTCCCGCCCACAGGACGTAACGCGTACGGGGGCCTGGAGCGCATGACGTCACCCGCGGCTGTCAGCTAGTATACGATCACACGCCATCTAGCCGGCACTCGGATCTGAGTGCTTTGTTATGTGAGTGTACTGGTTTTTTTTCACTTTTAGCAATAAACTTTAGAAACGGAGAGCACTATATTGTTTATGCTTCATTTCTATATGCCATCTGATGAGAGTGGGAGCAGCATATGTGAAGCTATTATCGCCTGGTTTTCAGCTTACCTTCTGTTTGGTGTACATGCTGTGTGACCTGTTTTCAGGTCGAAGATTGCAGGTGAGGGGCCATCCATTTATGGTGAAGGGATTTTCAGTCACCTCTGATCCTATCCTTGGCGTTTTTACCATCCACTGGTGTTCCCATCTTATCTCCTTATTTTATTTTATTCATTTTGATTGTTTTGTTTTACTATTGAAAGGGACAATTTATTTGCGCAGCACTTTTATTATTTATAGGTTTGTGTTTCTGCACTGTAAATTGTATACAATCACTTTGATATTAGCCTTTATATATGTGCCCCCTCCATTCTCCAGAGAGGTATTACAATTGTTAATCTCTTATTTAGCTAACAAACCGGATATTCCGGTATTAATAATGGGTGACTTTAATTGCTACCTAGACCCTAAACTAGACAGACATCCACCTGTACAGCCCCCTGGGGGTGGACGGGGCACTGCTCTCAGTCGTCTACTTGCAGAAGTAGGATGGATAGATATGTGGCGCAATCGTAACCCAGAATGCAAGCAATTTTCCTTTTTTCCAAGACCCATGGGTCGTTATCTCGTATTGACTTATGCATAGGTACCCCAAATCTGGTGGGCAACATATCCAAAGTGGAATATTTTCCACAGGGAGTGTCGGACCACTCTCCACTGACTTTATGGTTAATTACTAGGCCCCCCAGCAACTTGCCTAAAGCCCCGTGGAAGCTGAATGCTTTCTGGTTAAAACTTTTTGTCTCACAGGAGGGAATAGCAACTCAGATCAAGGTTTTTTTTCAAAACACACCGACATTTAAATGATGTTCATTTGAAATGGGAGACTTTTAAGGCACATCTGAGAGGGATTTTTATTCAGGAAATACAACAAGTTAAACACAACTCCTCGGTCCTGTTAGAACAGGCTGGGGACTTGGTGAAGCAATTAGAAATAACCTACATAACTGATCCTACTGACTCCGCCAGGGAGGCATGGATGTCGGCCCAGGATTCCCTGGACCGGCTGAGATCCTCCACTGCGGAACGTAAAAGGTTCTTGACGAAGTTAGCATTTTATGAGGAGGGGGAAAAGACAGACCGCCTACTCGCAAAAATTGCACGATCACAACAGCAATCACCAGCCATTGGAGCTATTCGAGCTGCCAATGGGAAAGTAGTCAATTCCCCGGAAGTCGTCATATCCGAGCTGGCATCCTTCTATGAAGACCTATATAGGCCGAGGGATGCTTATTTGGACGCAGAACTAGCTGAATATATGTCAAAAATTGATTTACCTTCATTGTCGGCAGCAGCACAAAAACAATTGGATGCCCCAATAACTTTGGAGGAGCTTCAGATGGCGGCCTGCTCTTTTCCCACATGTAAGGCAACGGGTGGGGATGGCCTCACTATGGAGGTATTTACTCAATATGGTGAACAGATACTTCCTGAACTGTTAAAAGTATTTAACGCTTGCCTGGACGCAGGCAGACTTCCTGAATCTATGGCAAGGGCAAATGTGATTTTACTTCTTAAACAGGGGAAGGATCCGGTTGACCCCGGCTCCTATAGACCTATTTCGCTACTCCAGAGTGATGTAAAGATCCTTGCAAAGGTCATGGCGCTCCGGGTCAATGGGGTCATCTCCTCCATTATACACCAAGACCAGGCAGGCTTTATGCCCCAAAAGTCCACAGCCACAAATTTGAGGAGATTGTTCCTCAATATGCAAATGCAGGCAGATAACGAGGGTCAAAGAGCACTGTTGTCCCTTGACGCCAACAAGGCCTTTGACAGCGTTAGCTGGAAATATCTTTGGGCAGTATTAGACAAATTTGGATTTGGGGAACGCTTTATAGCATGGGTTAAGCTACTGTATGCATCCCCTCAGGCCAATATTCGAATGACAGATAGAGTTTCACAAGCCTTTGCTCTGGGCAGGGGGACGAGGCAAGGTTGCCCTCTGTCCCCCGCTGCTCTTTGCGATCGCGATAGAACCACTAGCAGCCCTTATAAGGGACAGTGCCCAGATTCAAAGGTTTCAATATGGAACTCTGCATGAAAAAATAATGTTGTACGCAGACAACATGTTACTCTTTTTGGGGGACCCGAGCAATTCAGTGTCAGAGGCGATGTCTATAATAAAATTGTTTGGTCACCACTCCGGGTTAACCATAAACTGGTCCAAGTCAGCCCTGATGATGCTGGATGGAGATCATGGGGTTGCGCTTCCTGACCACTGCCCCATCCCTCTGGTCACTAGTTTCAAATATCTGGGCGTTCAAATAGCGCCCAGGATTGGAGACTACTGCTCCCTAAACATATACCCCTTGCTTTCACGATTTCGAGATAAAATAAACACATGAAATAACTTAAAAATGTCCCTGGCAGGCAAGGCCAACTTAATTAAAATGATCTTAATGCCCCAATTATTATACTTCCTGCACAATACACCGGTAGTAATTCCCCTAAAAATTTTCAGAATAGTAAATACCCTTTTTCGTAAATTACTATGGAATACCAAACATCCCAGAATTAAGCTAGAACAGTTGCAGCAGTCTAAGGACAACGGGGGGCTGGCGGTTCCCAACCCCTGGTTGTACTACATAGCGTCCCAATTGCAGCAGTTGGTTGGCTCTATGACTCCAGAACCGCAGGGCTCAGCAGCGCGGATGATGCTGATTGCCTCTGGAGCGGAGACCATCCCTATGGGTCTTGAGGCACAACTGTTTGCGAAATCCAATAAAAAGGCCCCAACCCTGTCACTTGTACAGAAAATATGGAACAAGGTCAGACAAATCCAGGGGGTGCAAGGCTTCACGGATTTCAGTCCAATATGGGGCAACCGCTCCTATACTGAACTGGGAAAATTACAGCAACGGTCTAGATGGTGTAAGCATGGGGTAAAACTACTTTCCCATATATTTAGGGACGGTAAACTGCTTTCTTTCACAGAATTACAAGCCAAATTTAATCTACCGAATAATATGTTTTACTCGTACCTTCAATTGCGACACGCTGTCGCTGCGCAGGGAAATGCCGTTGAGTGGATATTGTCATCCACTCCGGTATTTCATGTACTGCAGTCTAGTAGTGAAACTAAAGGAATCATATCCCAATGCTACCAGATGCTGCTAGCAAGACACCTGCGGGCTTATCCATGCAAGGCGGTTTCTGCCTGGGAGAGGGACCTTGGCCAGATCACAGATGAACAGTGGGAGGAGGCTCTTCAGTCTATATCTATCTGCTCCCTTAATGTTGCACAAAAGGTTTCCCAACTGTTTATAGTATTGAGAGTGCATTATACCCCAAAAAAGTTGCACAAGATGGGCAGGGCGGCAGACCCTTTATGTTCCCGCTGTCGACAGCATGACGGGGACCTTATTCACCTTCTATGGTGCTGCCCGAAGCTCCATCGGTATTGGAATGAGGTGATGGGCACGCTCAATGGAGTATTTCAGACAAAGGTTCCCACCGATCCTAAGTGTTGCTTGCTGGGAGTCCTGGAGGAGGAGATCTCGGAGGAAATGGTTAGGGTCGCTTTCTCCAGGGCTCTATTTCAGGCCAGGAAACTTATCCTAATGGGGTGGAAATCTACACTGCCACCCACCAGGGGCTCCTGGGTGGAACACATGGGACAAACCCTTATCAGGGAAAAATATATATACCAACATAGGGGATGCCCAAGTAGGTTTGAGCGTATCTGGTCAAAATGGCTGGACACACCGGGATTGAGCCCAAGAGAGCTGGTGATGTCTAGACTCCTACAATCTCTTTAAACAGGATGAGGGGGGGCAAGACAGAGTGTATAATAATAACAATGTGGGCGGTGATGGTGAAAACAGGGAGAGTTGTACTATAGATGTCTGGAGAAATGCAACAGATTGACAAATTAGCTGGAAAAATTACTGTATACATGTACGTGAACCTAATTGGTATTAATGATGTAACTGTAAGTGCAATTTGAACATTGATTATTGTTGGAAAATATGTGAATGTTCAATAAAACCTTTTTTGATTTAAAAAAAAAAGAGTTTGGGACTGGACTGTTAGAAGGTGGGGCGTTTCCTCAGTACCAGTTCCATTAACCACTTAAGGACCGCCCGCCGCAGTTTTACGTCTGAACTTTGAAGAGGAATATCGTTGTTATTGCAGCAGCTAGCTGCCATAACCCCGGTATCCACTTCTTCAGCGGGCGGTCCGCTTTCAGATAAAAGTGGTCTCTGCGGTGGATTTGCCGAAATATCACTTTTATCGGTGGCGGGAGAGGGGCACCCCCCCTCCCGCCGCGCTCCGGTGCCCTCCGCCGCTTACTGGAGCCGGCAGTAGCGGCAGTGGCGATGGGATCCTTCTGGCTTGGTATGGAGGCGAGTGAGGGGAAGATAGCCCCACTCGTCTCCATATCATTGCAGGACAGAAGCGACGTCAAAACGTCACTTCCGCCCATAGCTCTTAAAGGGCCATTTTTTTTTTTATTGCATTCTAGTGTAAATATGAGATCTGAAGTCTTTTTGACCCCAGATCTCATATTTAAGAGGTCCTTTCATGCTTTTTTTCTATTACAAGGGATGTTTGCCTTCCTTGTAATAGGAATAAAAGTGACACAATTTTTTTTTTTTAAAAGAACAGTGTAAAAATAAAAGGTCAAATAAATAAGAAAAGAAAATTAATTTTTTTAAACGCGCCCCGTCTCGCCGAGCTCGCGCGCAGAAGCGAACGCATACGCGAGTAGCGCCCGCATATGAAAACGGTGTTCAAACCACACACGTGAGGTATCGCCGTGATCGGTAGAGCGAGCGCAATGATTCTAGCACTAGACTTTCTCTGTAGCTCAAAACATGCAATCTGTAGAATTTTTTAAACGTCGCCTATGGAGATTTTTAAGGGTAAAAGTTTGTCGCCATTCCACGAGCGGGCGCAATTTTGAAGCGTGACATATTGGGTATCAATTTACTCGGTGTAACATTATCTTTCACAATAAAAAAAAAATTGTGCTAACTTTACTGTTGTCTTATTTTTGAAAACAAAATTGTATTTTTTCCAAAAAAAGTGTGCTTGTAAGACCGCTGCGCAAATACGGTGTGACAGAAAGTATTGCAATGACCACCATTTTATTCTCTAGGGTGTTAGAACCCCCAAACATTATATATATATATTTTTTAGACGTAATTTTCTCGCAAAAAAAAACAAAACAGTTTTTAACTTGTAAACAACAAATCTCAGAAAGAGGCTCGGTCCTTAAGTGGGTAACCCCGATTTATGGGTAATCCAGGACTTTGCGCCGGGTCTGTTGTCAGATTTCTACAATGAACATTGCTGGCTCCTTCCCCGATCATACGAGCCCTTACGCCAAAAGGACTTCAAGTGCTTAATACGATAATGACTACTGAGCGCAATTACTCGGGTCAGTGGTTTCATTATCTTCATCTCCAACATTATTATATACATCTATCCAAAATGGGCTCACTCCATAGAGACTTATCCTCATTTGAGTTTCTCTTTCGTGGGCATGCAATGTTGTGCTCCAGCACTATTTCTATGATATATGGTATTCTCCTATCCCATGCATTTCCCATAAGTCTATACTACATCAGAGACTGGGAGAAAGAATTGGGTCATATGATTGCCGCAGAAGAATGGAAGAAAGCTTTCTTGCTAACTTTCAAATCTAGTCCCTCAACTTATATGGAAGGAAAGAACTATAAAATACTAACTAGATGGTATAGATGCTCGGCGAGGCTACATAGAATATCTCAGATTTACCCTGAGGAGTGCTGGCGCTGTGGGAGAGACGTAGGCACAATGATCCACATATGGTGGACCTGCCCCCAAATTAAAGCATTTTCTTACCTCCCAACATTTCGAGATGGGAATGAGGGACACCTACTAGAAAACATAGGTAGGCATAGGACACGCCCTCTGCCACACCCCCTTAAAGGAGAATTAACCAAAAAAAAGGTTCATTAACCACTTCCCGCCCGGCCCATAGCAGATGACGGCCGGGCGGTGGTTCAGTTATCCTGACTGGGCATCATATGACGTCCAGCAGGATAACATGCCGCTGCGCGCCCGCGGGGGCGCGCATCGCGGCGATCGGTGGAGCGGTGTGTCAGCCTGACACACCGCTCCACCGATCTTGGTAAAGAGCCTCCGGCGGACGCTCTTTACCACATGATCAGCCGTGTCCAATCACGGCTGATCACGATGTCAATAGGAAGAGCCATTGATTGGCTTTTCCTCACTCGCATCTGACAGACACGAGTAGAGGAGAGACGATCGGCGGCACTCCTGACAGGGGGGGTCTGCGCTGATTGTTTATCAGCGCAGCCCCCCCTCAGATCACTACACTGGACCACCAGGGATCGCCACTAGGACCACCATGTTGCCACTAGGAAGGGGCAAGATGTGGATGGCCAGGTATGTACCCCATGGCCATCCACATGTGCCCAATGTGTCCAATCTGTGCCAATCAGTGCCCACAAATGGGCACTGATTGGCACCAACATGTTTCAGGTCTGCCCAACAATGCCACCAATCAGTTTATTCAGTGCCACCAATCAGTGTCATCAGTGCCACCTGTCAGTGCCCATCGGTGCCACTTGTCAGTGCCCATCTGTGCCCATCAGTGCCCACCTATCAGTGCCCATCAGTGCCACCTATCAGTGCCACCCATAAGTACCCATCAGTGCCACCCATAAGTACCAATCAATGCCACCAATGAGAGCCCATCAGTGCCACCTATGAGTGCCCATCAGTGCCGCATACCAGTGCCACCTATCAGTGCCCATCAGTGCCACCTATCAGTGCCCATCAGTGCCACCTATCAGTGCCCATCAGTGCAGCCTATCAGTGCCCATCATCAGTGCCACCTCATTGGTGCCACCTCATCGGTGCCCATCAGTGCAGCCATATCAGTGCCCATCACTGAAGAAGAAAACGTACTTATTTACAAAAAATTTTAACAGAAACAAAGAAAAACTTGTTTTTATTCAAAATTTTCGGGTCTTTTTTTATTTGTTGCGCAAAAAATAAAAACCGCAGAGGTGATCAAATACCACCAAAAGAAAACCCTATTTGTGGGAACAAAATGATAAAAAATGTGTTTGTGTACAGTGTAGCATGACCGCGCAATTGTCATTCAAATTGCAACAGCGCTGAAAGCTGAAAATTGGCCTGGGCGGGAAGGTGTCTAAGTGCCCGGTATTGAAAGTGGTTAACCACTTGCTTACTGGGCACTTAAACCCCCCTGCTATCCAGACCAATTTTCAGCTTTCAGCGCTGACGCACTTTGAATGACAATTGAGCGGTCATACAACGCTGTACCCAAATGAAATTTTTATCATTTTTTCCCCACAAATAGAGCTTTCTTTTGGTGGTTTTTATTTTTTGTTAAAAAATGTAAAAAGCCCGAATTTAAAACATTTTATATATATATATTTTGTTATAACATTTTAAAAAGGTAATTTTTCTCCTTCATTGATGTACGCTGATGAGGCGGCACTGATGGGCACCTATAGGTGGCAGTGATGTGCACTGATGGGTGGCAATAATGGGCACTGATCGGTTACACTGATAGGCAGCACTGCTAGGTGGCACTGATTGGCACCACTGGTGGGCATTGATAGGTGGCACTTGTGGGCATTGATAGGTGGCACTGGTGGGCACTGTGGGCACTGTCAGGTGCCAATGGCAGGTGGCACTGGCAGGGGGTACTGGTGGCACATATGAGGCAGAATTGCCTCTTCCTCTTCGGGACCGATGTCCCTTGCTGATAAGCCGGTGATCGGCTTTTTTTTTCTCCTTGCGCTGTCAGCGTGAGGAGAAAAAATAAGCGATCACAGAGCTTTTGTTTTGATCATGTGATCAGCTGATCACATGGTAAGGGTCGGGACCGGACCCTTACTCGGATCGGTGATCACCCGAGTCTCAGTGACTCGGTGATCACAGCGCACTCCGCGTGCGCCCTGTATGACGGCCTCCCGGAAATTCAGGTCCGCACTGTAGCCGTCATTCGGCTATAGTGCAGATGTCAAGTGGTTAAATCCACAAGGGCTTTTTTTTTACCACTACTATTCCTTTTTCCTGGTGCCTCCCATGTCAGCATACCCATGGTTGGTTGCTCCGCCCTCTACCAACCCACAGGACCATTTTAACTCTATAAAAAAAAAGAGTTCCTCCCCTTAGTCAGTATTCTTTACTTTGTCCTCATGCCTGCAGGATCATTATCAGCCTTACCTCACCGCTTTATGGTGTAACCGTTGCAGGTTCATGCTCTCCTGTAGTATGGAGTCCCATCGCTTGGGCTGCTAAAGGCGCCAGATAAGTATGGGAGGCCGTTTTTTTCTGTGGATCTTTTTTTGGGCCATATTGGAAGATTAACAGGAGCTTAGCCTCTCCTCTATGCTCTTCCCTGATGGTATGTCTCCTATCCGTATGGGACATTGCTCCAAATCAGGGACAGTCCCTCGAAATCAGGAACAGTTGGGAGCGATGCATTTTGGGAGTCTGTGTTCCAAATTTGCTCTTCTGTCACTGGCACACCTTATCAGAAGTCTCCAGAAATAGCTTTACTCTCTATATACCGAGGTCCCATGCCAGAGGTCAAAAAAGGACTACTCCCCTCCCTCCTCTCTGCAGCATGAACACTTATACCCAGACTCTGGGGTACACGAGCTGCTCCCACTATTAAAGAGTTGGTAGCCGAATTGAACCAATTAAAGAGAACGGAGGAAATAACAGCGAGTATACAGGGATGCTATCATAAGTTTATGGATTTGTGGTAGAGCTGCACAATTCTGGCTAAAATGAGAATCACAATTTTTTTTTTGCTTAGAAGATAGATCACGATTCTCTCACGATTCTCGCGGCGTAACATCATCTTTCACATTAAAACAAATTTTTTTTTTTTATTCATTGAAGTGTATTTTTTCCCAAAAAATTGCGTTTGAAAGACCGCTGGGCAAATACAGTGTGACATAAAATATTGCAGCAATTGTCATTTTATTCCCTAGGGTCTCTGCTAAAATATATATAATGTTTGGGGGTTCCAAGTAATTTTCTAGCAAAAAATATTCATTTTAACTTAAGAAAGAAGTGTCAGAAAAAGATTTAGACTTTAAGTGGTTAAACCTGCATTTACACGTTGTTAAAACTTGGCGGACTGTTGTCAAAAACTTAACAGTTGTCAAAAACTTGGCAAACTGAATAAAAGTGACAAAATTTTTTTTTATTTTTAAATTTTTTATTTTTTTTATTTTTAAAATAAATAATAAAAAAGAAAAAAATTTTTTTTTTAAAACGCACCCCGTCCCGCCAAGCTCGTGTGCAGAAGCGAACGCATATGTGAGTAGCGCCCGCATATGGAAACTGTGTTCAAAACACACATGTGAAGTATCGCCGCAATCGGTAGAGCGAGAGCAATAATTCTAGCCCTAGACCTCCTCTGTAGCTCAAAACATACAACGACCGCCATTTTATTCTCTAGGGTATTAGAAAAAAAAATGTATAATATTTGGGGGTTCTAAGTAATTTTCTAGCAAAAAAAAAAACTGTTTTTAACTTGTAAACAACAAATCTCAAAAAGAGGCTCGGTCCTTAAGTGGTTAAGGCAGTTCCGAAGGCAAAAAGGAGTCTAACCCGGTACTAGCATGGTGCGTCTAATAAAGTGGCCGGTGTATATGTTAACACAAACATACTATTTAAGGCTCGATTCACACCTATGCATGTTGCTTTTGAGCGTTTTTGGAGTTTTTTTTGTCATGCTTGCCACGTTTTTGAGCAGCGTTTTTGTAGCGTTTTTACAGCGTTTTTGCTGCGTTTTTACAGCGTTTTGCGTTTTTTTTTTTTTTTTACAGTTTTTTTTTTAGACTGTATGCAGTCTAAAAAAAAAAAATAATAAAAAAAAAAACGCCAAAAACGCATCAAAAACGCTGTAAAAACGCTGCAAAAATGGTGCGTTTTTGATGCTGGTCCATTGAATTCTATTACATGCAAAACGCTGCATTTTGCATGAAAAAAAGTCCCTGACCCTTTCCAAAAATGCAGAGGTACAAAAAGGCATTGATGTGAACATGTTCCATAGGAACCCATGTTAAAAATTTCCCATGCATTTCTGCAAAATGCATCAAAAAACGCGCTAGTGTGAATGGAGCCTTAAAGCTGCTGACACTAATTGTCTGGGAACAAGTCAGGTGCACAAACCTTTATTGTAATTAATTCGGCACTTTCTGCACTATATCTTATGGTACGTGCCATAAAGTCTAAAGTATCTGAAAGCTTCTCTTCAAAGACAATGACTGAATAATTCAATACATGCAGTGGTCGCAGTAGTGGGTGCGGCGATATCACTGCTTGAGTCCCCGAATCTGCTCAAAACGGCAATATCAATATTTGTTGGATCAACCGGTTATTGGTTGCTTTGTAAGACTTTAGCTTACACATTTCCCCGCTGTCTATTGTGCCTGTTCTTCACCCAGGAGGCACACAGCAAGCTGCAGGCTAATTACTCATGGAGACAGCCTCACGCAGACTATTTAATGAAAAGAATACAAATCACCTGTAGAGTCGACTGTCCTGTGTTTATCAGTTCTCATCTACAAGCAGCGCTGTAGTCCATCCAACCCATAATACTGTCACTTCTGCTGGACAGTTTGGTCTGCAGGTAAATGTGGAGAAAGATATAAATGAAGGATTGTGACATATAGGTAATATAGACTGTCTGAAAGTTCTCATTTATCCAGGTCAGTTAGTATGGCTAAGGTTGCCACATCATCCCTTTAATCCAGGACACAAATGAATTACACAGGTTCTGGGGCTAATTTATTGCAGATAAGGCACCAAGTGAGTTTAGTTACCACCTTAACCATGAGCCGACCAGCCGCCGTCATTATACGGCAGCAGGTCAGCTCGTTCCCGCAAATCGCCGTAGCTGTACGCCGGCCCTTTAAACAGTTATAGCAGGCGCGTGCACCCACTGCACAACGGGGGGGACCGAATGAGTGTGGCTGGGGCCACGTTGGGTTGCCACATCATCTCTTTAATCCAGAACACACATGAATTACACAGGTTCTGTGGTCGATTAAGGTGGTAATTAAACTCCTTCGGTGCCTTATCTGCATTAAATCAGCCTCAGAACCTGTGTAATTCATATGTGTCCTGGATTAAAAGGGATAATGTGGCAACCCTACAGCCACAATGTCCATCCACCACACGCGATTGCGTGCACAAGAGCCAGAACGTGTCAGAAACCATGAAATCAGACCGAGACAGAAGTACGGTTAAATCACACTTGTTTAATAATAAAAGTAAAAAGAACAAACGTAGTCAAAACATAGCCAAAGTTCAGTAACCGGAACGGATAGTCAGACAAGGCAGAAGTCAGGGATCAATGTAGTGAAACAGCAAGCAGGATCTGGAGCCACAAGGGATGTCAGCAAAGCAAGTCTTTAACCACTTGCCGACCTGCTCATGCCGATATACGTCGGCAGAAGGGCACGTACAGGCAGATTAACATACCTATACGTTGCCCTTTAAGAAGCGGTTTGCGGGCGCGCGGGCGCCGTGACCTCCGCAAGTGTGATCGCGGGTCCCGTGGACTCGATGTCCACAGGGATACCCGCGATCGTCTCACGGAGAGGAAGAACGGGGAAATGCTGATGTAAACAAGCAATTCCCCGTTCTGCCTAGTGACAGGACACTGATCACCCCTCCCTGTAATTGGGAGCAGTGATCAGTGTCCTGTCACACATAGCCCCCCCCACACACTTAGAATCACTCCCTAGGACACACTTAACCCCTTCACTGCCCTCTAGTGGTTAACCCCTTCACTGCCAGTCACACTTACACAGTAATCAATGCATTTTTAATCGCACTGATTGCTGTATAAACGTGAATGGTCCCAAAAGAGCGCCAAAAGTGTCCGATCCATAATGCTGCAGTCACGATAAAAATCGCTGATCGCCGCCATTACTAGTAAAAAGAAAAAATTATTAATAAAAATGCCATAAAACTATCCCCTATTTTGTAGACGCTATAACTTTTGCGCAAAGCAATCAATGCTTATTGCGATTTTTTTTTTACCAAAAACATGTAGAAGAATACGTATCGGCCCAAACTGAGAAAAAAAAATTATATATTTTTGGGGGATATTTATTATAGCAAAAAGTAAAAAATATTGAGTTTTTCAAAATTGTCGCTTTGTTTATAGCGCAAAAAAAACCGCAGAGGTGATCAAATACCACCAAAAGAAAGCTCTATTTGTGGGGAAAAAAGGACGTCAATTTTGTTTGGGAGCAACGTCGCACGACCGCGCAATTGTCAGTAAAAGCGACGCAGTGCCGAATCGCAAAAAACACTCTGGTCTTTTGTCAGCCAAATGGTCCGGGGCTTAAGTGGTTAAACAGGAACGCAGGAGATTTTCTCTGTGAAAATTTTCTCTATGTTGACCAAGGCGAAGGCAGTGATCCTCTGGACTGGACGGCTTAAGTAGGCAGGACTGACGAGCAGGATATCATCAACAGCTGAGTACCTGTGGATAGATAGGAGCTGTCAATTAGCTGACAGCTGAGGGGCCAGCTCAGAGAAGGAAGGGTTGAGCCCAGCCCTGACAGAACTGAGATGTGTGTGTGTAAACACACACATCCCCATTCTATCAGGAGAGGAGAGACAGATGGTGTGTTCCTAGTAATCAGGAACAGCGATCTGTCTCCTCCACTAGTCAGTCCACTCCTCCCACAGTTAGAAACACTCATGAGGGAACACATTTAACCCCTTGATCGCACCCTAGTGTTAACCCCTTCCCTGCCAGTGACATTTACACAGTAATCAGTGCATTTTTATAACACCGATCGCTGTATAAATGTCACTGGTCCCAAACATGTGTCAAAAGTGTCCGATCTGTCTGCCGCAATGTCGCAGTCCCGCTAAAAATCGCTGATCAGCGCCATTACTATTAAAAAATGAAATTTTATAATAAAAATGCCATAAATCTATTTCCTATTTTGTAGACGCTATAACTTTTGCACAAACCAATCAATATACGCTTATTTTTTCTTACCAAAAATAGGTAGAAGAATATATATCAGCCTAAACTGATGAAGAAATTTCTTTTTTTACATTTTTTTGGGGGGGGATATTTATTATAGCAAAAAGTATAAAATATATATTTTTTTTTTTTCAAAATTGTTGATTTTTTTTTGTTTGTTTATAGCGCAAAAAAATAAAAACCGCAGAGGTGATCAAATACCACCAAAATAAAGCTCTATTTGTGCGGGGAAAAAGGACGTCAACTTTGTTTGGGTACAACGTTGCACGACCGCGCAATTGTCAGTTAAAGCGATTCAGTGCCGAATCGCAAAAAATGGTCTGATCATTAAGGGGGAGAATCTTCCGAATGTCATACCTGAATGTTTTATATACAACAGTGGGTCTGACTTTGCAAAGGGACAACATTTCACATCTGAATCGAAACCATCCAAAGTTGAGTGAAAGTTGCATCAAAGTTACACTCCAAAGTCATACAACTTTAGAGTAGTACAAGTGTGAATGGAGCCTACTTACCATTCCCAGCTGCTTGGAGATCTGCAGCACAGAGATGACTTTTCTCTGTACAATTATCTGCAACACTTTTTTCTTTATCCATACAACTACTCATCTCATAGCAGGTTATTTACATATAATCACAATATTCTAAGCAGATAAGAGCCTAGGAAAACAATAGATGGTTCTAGTAGACAAGTATTTGGGTACAGCGTCGCACGACCGCGCAATTGTCAGTTAAAGTAACGCAGTGCCGTATCGCAAAAAATGGCCTGGTCGTTAAGGGGGTAAAACCTTCCAGGGCTGAAGTGGTTAAGTTCTTGGGTGTGCACACCCATATGGCCATGATGAGGGGTTCTCACTTTCCCTGTTGTATTTTTATTTTTTATCATGGTGGGTAAAAAAGGAGGATCTGGATGATGGACAGGAACACCTAAAACCCCAGCTGGACTGGAATGAGAGTTTTGGCAGGAGATGAAGAAGTCAGGAAGTGACTTATAGTGGAGTTCCGCCCCCTCCAGCAAAAATGTAAAAACAGTAGCTGCTGCCTTTTATTATTAGGACACTTACCAGTCCTGGAATCCAGCGATGTCGGCACCCCAGCTGATGTTTCTATCGGCTCTCGGGTGCTGCCACCACCATTTGTAGTAAGTAAAAATAGCAGTGAAGCCTTTCGGCTTCACAGCTGGTTGTCTACTGCGCATGCGTGAAGCGTGCTGCACTTTCGGAATGGCCTGGCGGCGGGGAAAGGGGGCCGAACAAAAACAGGTACGCGCCCCTCCCCCCCTCGAAAGGTGCGAAATGTGGCACTGGAGGGGGGGGGGGGTGATAAGCTGAGCTTCCACTTTTGGGTGGAACTTTGCATTAACCCAACGATGCTCCATCTATAGCTAAATATCACTTCTGGATAGCCTGACCCTTTAAAGCAAATCTTCACCCTCAAAAACATCATCCCTCCCTCCTTCGATCCTCTTCATGGATATTGTTCTTTTTTTTCTCTTTATTTACCTCTACCAGGAACTATCTGGCCTTGTCCCCCCTTGCATGTCACTCGCTTAAAGCTGTTGTAAACCACGGATGTTGTAAAAAAAAAAAAAAAAACACCTGCAAAGCATTGGCATAATGTGCTAGTATGAATTGCATACTAGCACTCTATGAAATACTCACCTTGCAACAAAACCCTCCTGTACTGTTCTTCTGGGTTCATGCTATATGATTTGCTGGAGCTGCTGTGACATCACTGCGAGCGGGAGCTTCCAGTTTCGGAAAGAAGCTCTGAAGTTCCGGCAAGGTATGCTGGACCTTCAGAGAGCATGCGCCAGTAATGTCACTGGCTACATGCAGGGTGACTATCTCCTAAATGGTGCACGTTTAGGAGATATTAATTTTACCTAGAGGTAAGCCTTGTTATAGGCCTTATTTAAGATATGACATGCACTATGCTCCTACTGCCTCCTGGGATATGCATGTCACATATCCCAGTGTAGCAAGGTCCCGGACCTCTAGCAGTCTAATGGTGACCTCCAGAATCAGGGAAGGGGCTGACATCCTTCTTGGTAGAGTGGGTTACAAGGCATGGTGGGTGTAATATAAGCTGACGTGATGGGCGCCAGATACTTTTTGAATGCAAAGAGATTTATTGTCTCTTGAACAAGAACTGTGGGAGAGAGGGTTAGGGCCAGGACGCCCTTAAGTAGATGCAATAATAATTGGCAGAATCTGAGACTTCTATAGGTAGACAGCTATACAGTGGAAGGCCTCCAGCCGGATAGCGCGTCTGTATAGGTAGGACCGCTATCACCTATGGCAACAAATCTTGTAACAGTCACTAACAGTATTTGTACTTAACTATTGGTAACACAGATAGCTCTTCTCACACGCTACAGTCTCTCACTGTAGGTCTTCACTCACTGAGCTCCCAATCTCTCATTAGACTCTCAGACCCAATCGCCACTGGATCCCTTGAGCTCTTCCACTTCTATTACTCAGTATCTTCCTCAAGCGTCACCCCTGCTGACCAGCTAGGTCCCTGGCTTGGCACTCACTGATGCTCCTTAAGCATCATCTTTGCTGGTCTGCTGGGTCCCTGACTTGGCACTTGCTGAAGCTTTCCCACTTCTTCACAGTCCCCGGCTGGTGAGAAGACTGCTCTGGTACTGGCTTCAGCTCACTCACAAGGTGGATGGTCCATTAGTGGTGACAGCTTTCCCTTTACCTCCGACCTCAACTGGTTCCCCATCCGGCTGAACCTTTACTCTCGGTTAGAGTCAGTCCCAACCCTGTGCTGCTTCTCCTGCTTCTGGATAGGCCTCACACAGCCTAGCAGCCAGATGTCCCCGGGCTAGGCCTCAGGCTTCTGGCCTAGCAGTCCGGGGCAGCATAACACATGTCCGCCCAGACAGTCGTCCAGGTGGAACAAAACCCTGATCACCTGACTCCACCCAAATAAATAGACTCTCCCAGAAGGCCAAGGGGCTTAACAAAACCCCTGCCAATTGGCTGAGACACCCCATCCATTCGTAACCTGACCTTGCGAATCCCATGTCTATCTAATGTCACCAGCATAACGCCACTTAGCTACAGAAGAGAGAAGGTGTAACAAGTCCAGAACTAGAGAGGAATCAGTGGATCTACTAACAATCAACCAGGGCAACTACTGCCTGGCAAACTAAATTTCTAGCAACTCTGCCTAAACACCAGGGTGCTACACCAGGATGCATAGTCTTTCAGCATAGGAGAAGACGGTGGGCCTAGTGGCATGTCATCAGAAGGAGCGCCAGCTGAACATAGGATAGCCAGCAGCCGCGCAATGACGTCATACCTAAACATGGCGGCACGGAACCGAGAGCTGTCAGAAGAGAAGAGGATCTCAGCTGAACAACACTGGATCCACCAGATGGGTGAGTATCCGAAATGTGCAGAACACACCACTATGAGACAGTAGTTAAAAAAAAAAAATGGAGGGGGTGGGCAAAATCCACTTTAAATTGTGTCCAGAGCCTAGCTTTCCCTGATTATAATATTATTCTTGTCTTAGTGTTTAAAAAAAAAAAAAAAAAACAATCAGGCACTTTATGCATTGACCCCCAACAACCAATTCACTTTTATTTATCAGAGTGGGAGCAGAGTTTCAGAAGATTGGTTGATGTGTGTCCTATATACTTCCAAATTAACTAGGGGAAAATAACTTTTATATCTTTTAGAATTAGAAGAGTTAAATCTGACATTCACAAAACATTCACTGAAGGTGAATTTTCCAGACGCGCACGTTTGATTCACTACCAATGAATGTTTGTTAAAGGTCACATTCACAGCTTTATAAATATGCCCCACGGTGTGGTCAATTTGTGCAACTTACTCACCACAATGTTCTTTCTGCCAATATTGTAGGGAACATTAGTAATGCATTTCTATTACTATGCTGCACATCCCTCCAACTGAGACCAAGTTTAAATATTTATTTGGTTTAAGCTTTTCAAAGCTAATTGTTCTCTGCAGCCAATTTTGTCTTTTGTCATAAATCAGGACGCAGACACTATGCTATTCTTATATTTTAACGCTCTCTCAGTCATCCTGTGCCCTATGTCTGAGTTTATTTCTCACATACATATTGTTTTCTTACTCTTCTGTGACGCACAGATTTAAAAATAATACTTAAATGTGTAGGAAACAGGAAAGAGACGTGTGGTGTTGCCGGCTGACTTTTGACAAATACGAAGTTTTAATACACCAAAAACTAACTTTTCCTGACGCATCATGGCAGCACACACTGCGTTGTGACTCCGCCTCCACAACCTGACAGGATTGGTTAACTATAAAATTGAAAGAGAGGCACCCTGCTTCATTCTTTTTTTTTATCCTCACCCGACAAGATTGGATGGACATCGCACAACTCAGCAGGTTCAAGCCTCTCCTGTTTGGAAGTCCCTCCTGTACAGTCTCTAAAGGAGCTTCTATGGAGGGAACCCCGATCTGGTGGTCTCAGGGGTATTTGGGAAAAAAAAAAAAAAATTCTGGCAGTTAACAAGCTTTCAAGAAGCTTAATTTCTCGCAGTGGTCTCCTACTTTCCCTCCTGCATGGGTGCTGTATCCTTTCTCTTTATTCTCCATTTCTTTTTTTTATTTTCATTTTTTCCTGGGCTTTCTTTCTTTCTTTCTTTGTTGTCCTCTGGGCGCTGGGATCAGGGCAAACATGGCTGCTGCGTCTGTCACCACGCTCTGCGCGCAGCCGACGTTTTTTTCCCTATTCCAAGATGGCGCGGGTATGGCCAGCCTGCTTCTGCGCATACACGTGAGCATCACTTCTTCCGCGATGGCGGCAGCAGGTTTACAGTGGGGACGGAAAGTATTCAGACCCCCTTAAATTTTTCACTCTTTGTTATATTTCAGCCATTTGCTAAAATCATTTAAGTTCATTTTTTTTGTACACACAGCACCCCATATTGACAGAAAAACACAGAATTGTTGAAATATTTGAAGGTTTATTAAAAAAGAAAAACTGAAATATCACATGGTCCTAAGTATTCAGACCCTTTGCTGTGACTCTCATATATTTAACTCAGGTGCTGTCCATTTCTTCTGATCATCCTTGAGATGGTTCTACACCTTCATTTGAGTCCAGCTGTGTTTGATTATACTGATTGGATTTAATTAGGAAAGCCACACACCTGTCTATATAAGACCTTAAATCTCACAGTGCATGTCAGAGCAAATAAGAATCATGAGGTCTAAGAAACTGCCTGAGGAGCTCAGAGACAGAATTGTGGCAAGGCACAGATCTGGCCAAGGTTACAAAAAAATTTCTGCTGCACTTAAGGTTCCTAAGAGCACAGTGGCCTGCATAATCCTTAAATGGAAGACGTTTGGGACAACCAGAACCCTTCCTAGAGCTGGCCATCCGGCCAAACTGAGCTATTAGGGGAGAAGAGCCTTGATGAGAGAGGTAAAGAAGAACCCAAAGATCACTGTGGCTGAGCTCCAGAGATGCAGTCGGGAGATGAGAGAAAGTTGTAGAAAGCAACCATCACTGCAGCCCTCCACCAGTCAGGGCTTTATGGCAGAGTGGCCCGACAGAAGCCTCTCCTCAGTGCAAGACACATGAAAGCCCGCATGGAGTTTGCTAAGAAACACCTGAAGGACTCCAAGATGGTGAGAAATAAGATTCTCTGGTCTGATGAGATCAAGATAGAACTTTTTGGCCTTAATTCTAAGCGGTATGTGTGGAGAAAACCAGGCGCTGCTCATCACCTGTCCGATACAGTCCCAACAATGAAGCATGGTGGTGGCAGGGTGGGGGTGTTTTTCAGCTGCAGGGACAGGACAAGTGGTTGCAATCAAAGGGAAAGATGAATACGGCCAACTACAGGGATATCCTGGACAAAAACCTTCTCCAGAGTGCTCAGGACCTCAGCCTGGGCTGAAGGTTTACCTTCCAACAAGAAAATGACCCTAAGCACACAGCTAAAATAATGAAGGAGTGGCTTCACAACAACTCCGTGACTGTTCTTGAATGGCCCAGCCAGAGCCCTGACTTAAACCCAGTTAAGCATCTCTGGAGAGACCTAAAAATGGCTGTCCACCAACGTTTACCATCCAACCTAACAGAACTGGAGAGGATCTGCAAGGAGGAATGGCAGAGGATCCCCAAATCCAGGTGTGAAAAACTTGTTGCATCTTTCCCAAAAAGACTCATGGCTGTATTAGATCAAAAGGGTGCTTCTACTAAATACTGAGCAAAGGGTCTGAATACTTAGGACCATGTGATATTTCATTTGTTCTTTTTTAATAAATCTGCAAAAATGTCAACAATTCTGTGTGTTTTTTGTCAATATGGGGTGCTGTGTGTACATTAATGAGGAAAAAAATTAACTCAAAGTGGTGTTCCGGCCAAAATTATACTTTTTAAATAAAAATAACCCTATAATACACAAGCTTAATGTATTCTAGTAAAGTTAGTCCGTAAACTAAGGTCTGTTTTGTTAGTTTATAGCAGTAGTTTGTTATTTTATAAACTTACAGCAGGCCGTGGCCATCTTAAGTGTGGGCATCTGAAGGCAGACTGTATTTCTTCCTGGATCTCATCCTTGCAGATCTTGCACATGCTCAGTGCAGCACAAGCAGTGTAATAGGTTTCAGGTCAGGTTTCCATAGCAACGGCAGTGTCAGAGGAAGTTGCCGCCCCTTGCCAGAAGGCATTGCAAACAGGAAATGATGCAATGGGCCACGGCCAGGGAGGAAGAAGTAAAAAATGAATACAGCAGATATACAGTAGGTGCTGAGAAAAAAAAAAAAATATATCCAATTTGTTTACAGTGCACAGTTTAGTGAGGGATGCTGAAGAGTTGTAAAAGTGGG
The DNA here is from genome assembly GCF_042186555.1 of Aquarana catesbeiana. NCBI lineage: Eukaryota > Metazoa > Chordata > Amphibia > Anura > Ranidae > Aquarana > Aquarana catesbeiana. The sequence continues at coordinate 922,390,482 of NC_133324.1, forward strand.
TGGAACTCCACTTTAAATGATTTTAGCAAATGGCTGTGTCAGGTCACCTTGAGGCTAGGTGACAGATGCACTCTGTAGGAGTCAGAAGTGCACCGCTAAGGTAGTGGACCCTAGGACTGACTGCTGCGGATTAAACCCTGGGAGGTTCAGGAAGCAGGTCTACTGGATCACTGACACAGATCCCACTGGGAGCTAGAGCATGGATTCCCCAGGGCGGGGAGTCTAAACGCCAGCAGGTGTTCACCAGAGCCTCTAGTGGTAAGGATGGACTGCACTGCAGTCTGGCTCCAGGTCGCGGCCCCCAGGGTCTCACAGCTCACGCTCACGGTAGACTACAGGAGAAGAGGAAGGAGGCAGCAGGCTGGAACAACAAGGAAAGTAAGGGACAAGCCAAGGTCGGGGGCCACAAGCAGACAAGGACAACAGAGTTCAAGCCAAGGTTCAGGGTCACAGGCAAACAAGGATGGTCGGGGACACGCCAAAGGTCAGGGTCACGAGCAGACAGGAATAGTTAAGAACAGGCCAAAGTCGGTAACTGGAATCAGACGTAGGAAACACAGCAAGTACACAGGGAGGCTAACACACAATGGTTGATCAGCCCTGCTGGCTTGCAGCGCACAGGTTAATATAGGGTTCCCTGATAGGGCCTGGGATGGGGCCATGCTTAGAGGAGAGGTTATAAAACCAGTCAGTTGAGAGGCAGCTGGTCTCTAGAGATGAACACATGGAGACAGGTAAGCTGACAGAGAAAACTCTATTGCATAACCATGACAGGCTGCAATATAACAAAGAGTGAAAAATGTAAGGTGGTCTGAATACTTTCCGTCCCCACTGTAAATAGCCAGCATAATCTATCAGTGTTATCTGGTCACTGCACTGCACAGAAGGCTGGCTTCTTTCCCTTACAGGTAACTTTCTCTTTGCTGTATATGCTGTATATGTATATCCCTGTATATGACCACTGCTCTTTGTTCCTGTCTCAGGAACAATTGTTTTTTTTTTTATTATTTATTTTTTTACTTATACTATTTCAGGCTGCCTTTTCTTTCTCTCTGCCACCGCTCATGGAGACCACTGCCCAGGCAGACCACCCTCAGCAGATAAGGTAAGAGGCTGTCCAGCACTTATAGGTAAGAATTGAAGAGAGAAAAAAAGAGAGCACAACCACTAACGCTGCGATTTCTGACAGCCCTACCAGGTTAAGATCCACAAACTCCAGGCGTAAGGACTAGTCAAGCCATGCTTCAAGCTGCAGAAGACCTAGAAGAAGCAGATCCAGATCTTCATCCCATCATCGCCACTCACGCCACAGACACGACATAGCTGCTCTAGTCATAGCCGATCACACCATAGGAGGTCACCTTCATCCCATCGCAATCGGAGTCATCACACCCGTCCTGCAGCAAATGCTTGCTGGGTGTGCGGCACTCCAGCTTTGCCAGATAAATTAGGCTGGCATTACATGCTTCAATTAAGCAATAAAGGAAAAAGAATAAGATGCCAGGGAGGTTACTGAACTCATCAGGGAGTCACCTTGAGAACTCATAATGGAGACAGCAGCAACTGAGACAGGCAGGCCGATTCCAAGCACATCAGCAGCAGCTCCTCTTCATACCTTAGAGCCAGAATCTTCTTCCGAAAATAAGATCTGGAAGTGTCAGCCGGATTTGACTTTACCTTAGTCAAACCCTTTGTGAAGATGCAACCTTCCAGAAAGATACAGGGAGGCAAAGTCCTATATACCAGGAATAGAATTTAAAAGAAACTGGAAAAATACAGTCATCCTTTTTAGAGAATGCAGAAATCCAAGACCACCCGACTGGGGAGCAGCAAAAAGTCCTTTTGAAGGTGCGCCCGCCCATCCTGTACAGGTGGGCGCCAGACTCAAGAGGTTCATACAGGTTTGGATGGTTTATATCAAAGATTCCTGGACTCTTTCCACAATAAAGTTTGGTCACAGGTGGAGGTTCATAGGCAGACTACCCAGAAACTACTTTCAGCCAACCAGACTCCCATCTTCCTCAGACAAGAGAAAATTGCTACTGAAGTATGTAATGGAGCTAAGACAAAAGGGAGCGATCCTGGAAGTCCCAACATGTCAAAGGGGAAGAGGATTCTATTCCCCTCTATTTCTAGTAAAAGAGAAAACAGGAGATTTACGACCAATATTGGATTTGAAGAACCTCAACCTCAAGGTACAGCTCTCAAGAGCCCTCAAAAAATCAAGATAGAAGCCTTCAAGATGGAAAGTCTCCAGTCCATACTGATAGCAGTGAACTTAAAAGATTGCATGCTATCGGTAGATTTATCGGACGCTTATCTGCGCATAGCGATACATCCTGCTTTTCAAAAATGTCTTAGTTTCTCAATCAACCATCATCACTTCCAGTTCCAGTGCCTACTATTCCGTATCTCTTCAGCCCCCAGAACCTTTACCAACATTCTTCTACCCGTCATCGCATTCCTCAGGAAAAAAGGACTAAGAATACACCATTATCTAGACGACATTCTGCTTTTAGCAGAAAGTCGGTTAACTTTGCTCCAACATTGAAAAATATTGGTCACGACTCTTCAGAACTTTGACTGGTTAGTAAATTGGGAGAAGAGCAACCTGCAGCCCACACAAAATATGATATTCCTAGGGGAAAAACTGAATACGAAGTTGAACAAGGTACAGCTCTCAAGAGAAAACGATGCCACTAATTCAGAAGATACAGAAATTAATATCAGCGAGACATTTGCCAGCCAAAGTCTGTATGAGCATTCTAGGATCCATGTCCATGTGACTCTGCCAATGATCCAGTGGGCCCAATGGTACATGAGCGTGCTACAAAACTCTTTTCTGATGCAGTGGGATGGAGCATCAATGCTTCAGACAATTTCCATCCACAGCTGGGTGAAGCAGTCGATATGGTGGTCGACACATTCAGGCAAACTCAGGATGCTCAGACCTATAGTCCCTCCAGAGCCAGAAGTAGTCACGTCAGATGCCAGTCAGGACGTATGGGGAGCTCATTACCAAGATCAAGCAGCTCAGGGTCAGTGGCAGTTTCAAGTGCACAGAATTGTATTAAATATACTGGAGCTCAGAGCAGCCTTTCAGGCTCTCCTAGCATTTGCCCCATCCTTGAGGGGGAAGAATGTTCTGATTCGGATGAACAACAAAGTGGCGGTGGCTTACACCCAGAAGCAAGGAGGTACTAGGAGCCGCACACTAATGGAGGAAGTTCGCCCCATCTTGGATTGGGCACAGATACATCTAGCAAACCTGAGGACAGTGTATGTTCCGGCAGCATAAAATATGTTGGCCGACTATCTGAGCAAGGAACTTCTCTCCAATAATGAATGGTCTCTGAGCCATCAGGCATCCTCTCTCCTGACAGAAACTTTGGGAATGCCGGAGATCGATTTGGCAGCGACACCTGTGAACACCAAATGTCAAAGATTCCTGTCAAGAGCAGCTTTCCCATCAGCCGAGGGAATAGACTGCCTGATCCATCCTTGGAACTTCAAACTAGGGTACATATTTCCACCAACTCCCCTAATCACGAGATTTCTATCCAGGCTCAGGAGATTGTCTGCTACAGTATTAGCAGTAATTCCTTTCTGGCCGAGGAGGCCTTGGTTCACAACCTTATTACAACTCAGTCTGCAGCAACCACTGCCTTTTCCGGTGACATCGGACCTGCTATCCCAGGGTCAATCCCTGCACCCGGCTCAGGAGAAGTTACACTTGATGGCATGGAGGTTGAAAGGAATAGGCTGCTAGAGCAGGGTTGTTCTCAAGAAGTGATATCAACACTACTACAGGCCAGAAAAAGTACCACTAACACCACGTACACGAAAATATGGGGAAGATTTTTTTCTATGGCCCAACAAAAAAACTGGAATCCAGTTTCGCCAGAACCTCCACAAATTTTGGAATTCCTCCAATCAGGTATTAATAATAGGTTAGGCTCAAGTACCCTGAAAGTACAGATTTCTGCCTTATCTGCAAAAACAGGCATTAGGTGGGCATTACATCCCCTCGTAGTTCAATTTATGAGGGCATGCCTGAAGATCAGACCTCCTAAGAAACCAACGTTCCTGGCATGGGACCATTCAATAGTACTTGATGCTCTTTCAAAACCTCCTTTTCACCTGGCCGAGTCAATCTCGTTATGTGACTTAGCTCTGAAACTAACCTTCCTCATCGCCATTACATCAGCAAAGAGAGTTTCTGAAATACAAGCACTGATGATAATGGAATCCTACCTAGTCTTTTATCCTGACAGAGTGGTACTGAGACCCTCAAACCATTTCATCCCAAAAGTGGCAACATCATTTCATTATAATCAAGACATCATCCTTCCATCTTTTACTAATAATCAAGGTGAAGCTCATGCATTGGATGTAAAGACAGCTATCACCAGTTTTTTGACGGCTACAACTCCCTTTAGGAAAACTCTCTTGGTAATTCCTCCTGGGGTCAGGAAAGGTCAGCCGGCAGCTTCTCGCACCTTGGATAGTCAAGTCCATCAAAGCCATCTTTCATTCATCAGCTTACAGTTCCTGAGGGTATTAAAGCTCACTCAACCAGGGCAGTGGTGTTTTCATAGGCAGCATACTGCAGGCTTTCCCCCGAGACAATCTGCAAGGCAGCAACCTGGTCATCCAGACATACGTTCATATCCCACTATAGAGTTAACTCTGCTCAGTTGACAACGTAATCATTGTTAGAGTTAATTCTTCAGCATTATAAGGAATAAATATTATTTTCTTGCACCCACCCGACTGGCGAGTTATTTCCCAGTGTGTGTGCTGCCATGATGCATCAGGAAAATGGAAAATTGTATACTCACCTTTCCATAATTTTCCTTTCCTGATGCATCTTCATGGCAGCACACAGCAGCCCACCCGTTCTTTAGATGATAGATACAGAGAATGAAGCAGGGTGTCTCTCTTTCAATTTAGTAGTTACCCAATCCCGTCAGGTTGTGGAGGCGAAGTCATAACCCAGTGTGTGCTGCCATGAAGATGCGTCAGAAAAGGAAAATTATGGAAAGGTTAATATATAATTTTCCATTTTCTTGACTAGTGGATGGTTTTAGCTTCCAGCCTGTTCAGGTTAGACATGTGATGTCATACTGCGTCATCAAGGAGCCTATTTAAAGACTAATAATGCAAGACTGCCTGATCTCCCAACTACGAGACATGCTGTATAATCTATACCAGCTTTTTTCAACCAGGGTTCCCAGGCACTCTGGGGTGCCTTCAGGTTTCTTCAGGTGTGCTTTGGCAAAAATGGCTAAAGATTGCCCAAAAACTTATACAAGTCAGCTGATGAATCGAGCCTGCCTTTTAGTTACACAAAGCCACAGGTTTTCATTGTGCACCATTACAACCTTCTAGCTGCCAGCAGCCTAACAATCATTCATAACATCTGTTGATAAGGAGGATGTTGGGCGCGTGCACAGGATTCTTGTTTGCCCCTTCCCTGCCCATCTCTCCATCAGCACTTCCATCACATTAGTTCTTTTCCCCTTCTGTTGGGATTACAAAACTCTGTTCAGAGCTCTCCAACATAGACTTTGGGCCCTAATGCTGACCACTGAGTGCTATTTACCACTGGCCAATGGTAGGGTGATAAGGAGGGACTGTGCTTTTATAGTTTCTTTGTGTATCTCTTGTATTTATGAGGCCACCCTAAGTCAGGGCCTTACTAGAAGGGCTAACTTTGCCTCTTGAACCAGCCTGTTGGGTACCCATTATATGTAATCTTAGAAGGGGGTCCTTATACCACTTTTTATTTTAATTTTATTTCTAGTTTGGGCGGGTTGTATTTATGGGTCCACATTATCTCTAGTATTCATGCCTATCACTATTGGGTTCAATCCCTTAGTTGGGTACAATTTAATGAGCCTTTACATTTTATTATTTATTTCTATACACATTTCCTTTATCCCTTTCAGCACAACATGCACACTACAGTGCACACACAGTATGTCTGGATTATGCTGTGGCCATCTGGCCTACTTTTGGCTGCCGTCCTAGGTCCTTGGTGGGGTATTCCTGCCTCAGCCCCGGGGGAGACACCGTGCTTGAGATCCCCACAAGTCCCCATGTAGAGGCTGAGCTTATCCTCAGGACAAAGTTGTAAGTTTCTGACCTGTCACCATTTTTGTTAGACCTTTTTGTTTCCTTTTACAAGGCACCATTACTAATATTTGATATCTCTTACAGTACATCACTATATCACACTCCTGATGAGTGGCTGAAATGCCATGAAACGCTTTGCGTGCTATTTGATACCACATTTTTATTTGACTTCATTGTGTGTACATGCATGTATTTCTAGTGTATCCCATTGTTGTTCATGTCTATTATGTCATTTTATTAACTGTATATGCTATGAGCAAGATAATTCTAGTGTAAGTCATGTGACTACCAATTATTTATTTTAATGTATCTTCAACAGTTTTAAATGAATTTTCAGACTGTGACTAATAAATCTATTCATTGTACATACATGCGTGTACCCATTTCTATTTAAATTGTTTATGGCGGGCCTCATTTAAAGTCCCATTTCTCTCTCTTTCCCAAACTATTTTTAGTAGGGATGGAGGCCTGCCATTTGGCTGTACCAGGTCACGCCCCCACTTTACCCATTATATGTGTTTCTGATAATATTGTGTTTGTAAACTGTGTTACCATATACGTTTGTTGCCCCTGTTTTGCCACTGTCTATTGGCATTATTGTTGTTATATTGCTCTGTTGGGTGTGTTGCCAAAATAAACAATCCTACTTTCAAGCTCAGTGTATAGTACTGCCTAGCAAATCTCTAACACCAGGACCAGGGGAACCCAAACAGTAATAATGTCTGTAATTGAGTAAGTGAGTGAGCGGTTTAAAAAAGGGCCCAAAATACATCCCTGGGAATTACAGACCAGTTAGCCTAACATCATTAGTATGTAAACTCTTGGAGGGGATGATAAGGGACTATATACAAGATTTTAGTAATGAGAACGGTATCATTAGCAGTAATCAGCATGGATTCATGAAGAATTGTTCTTGCCAAACCAATTTACTAGCCTTCTATGAGGAGGTGAGTTGCCATCTAGATAAAGGAAGGCCCGTAGACGTGGTGTATCTGGATTTTGCAAAAGCATTTGACACAGTTCCCCATAAACGTTTACTGTACAAAATAAGGTCCGTTGGCATGGACCATAGGGTGAGTACACGGATTGAAAACTCGCTACAAGGGCAAGTTCAGAGGGTGGTGATAAATGGTAGACATGTGCAGGATGAAAAAATTCGTTTAGTTTAGTTTCGTTTCGATTCGTTATTTAACTTAATTCGTTTAGTTAAATTCGTTGCATTCATTACATTCGTTTTCGGAATTCGTTTCGTTTCGTATTCGAATTCGAAAAAATTCGACCGCATTCGAAAAAATTCGACCGCATTCGAAAAAATTCGACCGCATTCGAAAAAATTCGACCGTATTCGAAAAAAACTATCAAATTCGAAAAAATTCTAACACATTCGAAAAAAACTGTCAAATTCGAAAAAATTCCACCACATTCGAAAAAACTATCAAATTCGAAAAAATTCCACCACATTCGAAAAAAACTATCAAATTCGAAAAAATTCTACCACATTCTAAAAAAACTGTCAAATTCGAAAAATTTCTACCACATTCGAAAAAAACTATCAAATTCGAAAAAATTCTTACTACATTTGAAAAAACTATCAAATTCGAAAAAATTCTACCACATTCGAAAAAAACTGTCAAATTCGAAAAAATTCTTACTACATTTGAAAAAACTATCAAATTCGAAAAAATTCTACCACATTCGAAAAAAACTGTCAAATTCGAAAAATTTCTACCACATTCGAAAAAAACTATCAAATTCGAAAAAATTCTTACTACATTTGAAAAAACTATCAAATTCGAAAAAATTCTACCACATTCGAAAAAAACTGTCAAATTCGAAAAAATTCTTACTACATTTGAAAAAACTATCAAATTCGAAAAAATTCTACCACATTCGAAAAAAACTGTCAAATTCGAAAAATTTCTACCACATTCGAAAAAAACTATCAAATTCGAAAAAATTCTTACTACATTTGAAAAAACTATCAAATTCGAAAAAATTCTACCACATTCGAAAAAAACTGTCAAATTCGAAAAATTTCTACCACATTCGAAAAAACTATCAAATTCGAAAAAATTCTTACTACATTTGAAAAAACTATCAAATTCGAAAAAATTCTACCACATTCGAAAAAAACTGTCAAATTCGAAAAATTTCTACCACATTCGAAAAAAACTATCAAATTCGAAAAAATTCTTACTACATTTGAAAAAACTATCAAATTCGAAAAAATTCTACCACATTCGAAAAAAACTGTCAAATTCGAAAAAATTCTTACTACATTTGAAAAAACTATCAATTTCGAAAAAATTCTACCACATTCGAAAAAAACTGTCAAATTCGAAAAAATTCTACCACATTCGAAAAAAACTGTCAAATTCGAAAAATTTCTACCACATTCGAAAAAACTATCAAATTCGAAAAAAACAATAACTGAATTTGAAAAAGTAAACTTTATATAACCATTTTGCGAAATTTGAAATTCGTATAGAATGAAATCGAATTCCAATAGAAAAGATTAGGATAGAATAGAAAGTATAAAAGAATAGCATCATGTTTTCGAATTCAATTCGAATATGTTTTCGAATATGTTTTCGAATTCGATTCGAATATGTTTTCGAATTCGATTCGAATATGTTTTCGAATTCGATTCGAATATGTTTTCGAATTCGATTCGAATATGTTTTCGAATTCGATTCGAATTCGTTCGTTTTTTTTTCGGATTCGTTTAAATTCTTTACTTTTGTCATTCGGAAATTCGGATGCATCCGAATTTCCGAATAATGAAAAATTCGTCCGAATTTCGATTCGGAACGAAACGAAATGCACATGCCTAATAAATGGGGAGTACTCGGAATGGTCAGGGGTGGGTAGTGGGGTTCCCCAGGGTTCTGTGCTGGGATCAATTCTATTTAATTTGTTCATAAATGACCTGGAGGATGGGATAAACAGTTCAATCTCTGTATTTGCAGATGATACTAAGCTAAGCAGGGCAATAACTTCTCTGCAGGATGTGGAAACCTTGCAAAAAGATCTGAACAGATTAATGGGGTGGGCAACTACATGGCAAATGAGTTTCAGTGTAGAAAAATGTAAAATAATGCATTTGGGTGGCAAAAATATAAATGCAATCTATACACTGGGGGGAGAACCTCTGGGGGAATCTAGGATGGAAAAGGACCTGGGGGTCCTAGTAGATGATAGGCTCAGCAATGGCATGCAATGCCAAGCTGCTGATAACGAAGCAAACAGAATATTGGCATTCATTAAAAAGGGGATCAACTCCAGAGATAAAACGATAATTCTCTCACTCCACAAGACTCTGGTCCAGCCGCACCTAGAGTATGCTGTCCAGTTCTGGGCACCAGTCCTCAGGAAGGATGTACTGGAAATGGAGCGAGTACAAAGGAGGGCAACAAAGCTAATAAAGGGTCTGGAGAATCTTAGTTATGAGGAAAGGTTGCAAGCACTGAACTTATTCTCTCTGGAAAAGAGACGCTTGAGAGGGGATATGATTTCAATATACAAATACCGTACTGGTGACCCCACAATAGAAATAAAACTTTTTCGCAGAAGAGAGTTTAACAAGACTTGTGGCCACTCATTAAAATTAGAAAAAAAGAGGTTTAACCTTAAACTACGTAGAGGGTTCTTTACTGTAAGGATGTGGAATTCCCTTCCACAGGCGGTGGTCTCAGCGGGGAGCATAGATAGCTTCAAGAAACTATTAAATAAGCACCTGAATGACTGCAACATACAGGGATATATAATGTAATACTGACACATAATCACACATAGGTTGGACTTGTGTCTTTTTTCAACCTCCCCAACTATGTAACTATGTAAAAAACTTTGTCCTAGAAGATGTTTCTGTAGCCAGGAGATGGGCTACAGCAATATCTCCCTCTACTAAAATACTGATGTCATGCTGCACCATTCTCCTTCGGCTAAAGCCAAGCGACCCCGTAGACTTCTATGCAGAGTGCTGAGGATCCTCGGAGTTGTAGTTTGAGATGGCAGCCATGTAATTGGACAAATAGACTCCTTACTCTACAGATCCCAATTTGAACTGTGTAGTAAGAGGAGTTATTAATAATTTTTTTTTTAGTAATGGCGGCGATCAGCGATTTTTATCGTGACTGCGACATTATGGCGGACAGATCGGACACTTTTGGCGCTATTTTGGGACCATTCACATTTATACAGCGATCAGTGCGATTAAAAATGCATTTATTACTGTGTAAATGTGACTGGCAGTGAATGGGTTAAGCACTAGGGGGCACTGTAGGGATTAAGTGTGTCCTAGGGAGTGATTCTAACTGTGGGGGGAGGGGCTATGTGTGACACAACACTGATCACCGCTCCCGATTACAGGGACCGGTGATCAGTGTCAGTGTCACTAGGCAGAACGGGGAAATGCTTGTTTACGTCAGCATTTCCCCATTCTTCCTCTCCGTGAGACGATTGTGGATATCCCCGCGGACATCGAGTCAGACTCACGGAGCTCACAGCAGGCGCCACCGGCGGCGCTTGCACATCCGCAAACCGCTTCTTAAAGGGCAACGTACAGGTACGTTAACATGCCTGTACGTGCCCTTCTGCAGACGTATATCGGCGTGAGCCAGTCGGCAAGTGGTTAAATAGAAAAAAATAAACAAATGATGATGTTCAGTGATGATCAGGAAAATTGCTGGTTCAATTTAGACAGAGTATTTACATGTAGACTGGACTGAGTTGCTGAGAACCACACTATTTAGGAACCCATGCGAATAGTGACACAATAATGATATGATATGATATTCTTCAGAATAGAAAAATGTTCATGCATGTTTAGTCAGTAAAAAAAGAGGGATGCTTTGTTGCTAGTGGAGGATTTATTATTGCTGCTTTTCAACTGTTGCAATGACATGCAGTGTGTTCTTCACCCGCCAGGCACAGGGCAGTAGTGGTCACCACACCACATTACCTGGCTTCCATATTGGGTCTGGGTTGGCTATTTGTAGATTCCCAAAGGTGCATTGTTAGTTGTTGCTCTTCAGTCTCAGTGGCAGCTGGTGTTATATTTTTGGGGGGGGGCAGCGAACAATCGATCTCGAACCAGGTCGGTCAGTCACCAGCCCTGCACTTACCCCATCTAGGTTGCCGTCAGCGCTTCCTCTGGGCAGCGAGCGGCATCTTCTTCTCCTGGTACTTCACAGCAGGTTCTACTTGGTGGCCAATAGGATTGCTTCTCCTTTCGGCCAAACGGATGACGGGTTCTAGGACCTGCTTCCTGATTGGCCAGGAAGAGAATCAGGAAGACAATAGCGATTATTAATTCACTATTGTCACACAACTGGGTGCTCTGCACCCACCCTATTTTTGAAGGTCTAGGTCTAATCACGTGATAAAAAAAAAAGATTGGAATCCATGCATCTGGCACCCTGCATTTAGATTAAGGGGGCCAGACGTATGGATTAGGGGGGCTGCGCCCCTGTGCCCTGCATTATGGGCCACCACTGTGTAGTCTGATGTTTATTAATTGGTGCTGATTTACAGTCAGAATTGTATGGAACTTACCTAAAGTAAGTATGGGACTTACCTAAAGCCTGAAATTCAAGCATACATTTAGTCTAGTCTGAGGTCTAAAGTGCGTACATGCATTGGTGCTCATGTGAAGTGCATGCGTGCATTGAGGATAGCTGTGGTCTGCAGTTCAAGCATGCATGCATTAGGGCATAGCTGGGGTCTGCAGGTGCATATATTGGGCTGATCTGAGGTCTGAAGGTGCAGAAATGGGAACTGATCTGAGGTTAAACTAAAAAGAAAAGGGTTTGGGGCTTATCTGAGGTCTAATTGTGAATGGTTTAGGCTGTAGTAGGACTGTATAAGGAAGTTATCTCTGCATTTAATATTCATTTACTATCATCTCCAGAAATCCAGGAAAGCAGAGGCCTGCTAGCAGCCTATGCTCCTCCTTGTAATCCTTTAGGTAAGTAAAATTCTTGGTTATGTATTCTCGAAAGGGGGTGGTAATGGGGATACATCATCCACGATTTACAACCACTTTAAATAGGAAGTTCATGGGAGGAGCAAAGAGTTCAAGGTTCATCAGACACAAGGCACAAGGCAGGATTATCCAGTGGATCAGGCAGGGTGCTGTCCAGCATCTCAGGTGGCTCAGTAAGGATGGACACCAGACACCTCACCTACCTCCCAGGGTTAAGGGAGTGCTACAATTGAATAACACATTTTATTTATAGCGATCTAAATATAAGATGATGGACAATTAAGGAGGAGAGGGGGAAAGAAAGATTTGGTACCAAAACAGGGGCAGTGCCTGTAAATGAGAGACAGTTGAGAGCTATGACTTTTGACTTTTGAACCTGGAAGAAAGACAGGACCAAAAAATATGTATTTCTAATGGCACAATGTAGAGGGCAGCTAAAGCAGTATGGGATGTTTTGTTCACAATCCTGTGAGTATCTAAGGAACCGGTGTGGAGGTCCTGAATGTGACCAGGAGTCAAGCATGCTTCAGATTGTTTGTATAGAAAACAAAGCAAATAAAACCTGGTAAGAAATTGATAAAAAAGGAACTATTGTCCAAAAAAATAAACACATACAGTAGATATAATGTGCTATTTATCTAAATCATTTTGCACGTTTCATTTTTATCAACAATAAGAGCTAAAAGCTGCTAGTTTTAACCTTGCCAAATCCCTTTTCTCTATTGTTTCTGCTCGAGTACATTTGTACCGTTTCAGGCTAATATAACAAATGCATAAAATAGTGAGCTTTCTGTCTTCATATTTCCGTCGCCAAAGATAATTGAAGGGATGGCGGGATTAATGGAACCAGAGAAGGCGTCAACAGAACACAATATATGCAGTATTGTACATAAACATAGTCTCCTCTCTGTAACTCCTAATCTTAGCCACGGTAATTAATGATTTCTTACAGCTAAGGGGGGAAAACACACAATTAGCTGTCAGCTAGTGGAAGAACATTATGTAAATGATTCAATATGATGAGCCATACATCTGTGATATCTACAAGAAGCAGGTTTACAGCAGTTGGGCACGTGTGCGAGCAGCCATTGTCTTGGAATTAACATGTTTTAAGCTGATGGGGACAGTCAAGTGGTTGATAGCAAAGGTCTAGAAACTTTTATGGTAGCAATTAATATTTACTTGATTCTATTGAAGTAATATGGAAAATGACAGCAGGAAAGAATTAATTGGTTCATCCGGGGTGACCTATTCCTTATTTCTCTCTTTGAAGTGGTCTAGAGCCACCTACAGGCCATGCCCAATCTTCATGTATAGCATTACCTAAATTAGCTTAAACCAGCGAAGAATCTCTGGGGTCATTTGAATTAGGAACATCCCCTTCCAACTCCTCCCTCACACACACAGATGGTGTACATCAAAGGTCTCCCACATACCGACTTCCATCTGCACATCCTTCGCAATGCCACCTTCCTAAATCCCCCCAAAGAAAACACACTACTCTAAAGTTGAACTAAAGTGATTCTAAAGGAAAGAATTAAAAAACAATAAGTAACATGTTATACTTACGATGTCAATTTTAGGCCTGTTCAGCCATTGATCTGTTATCTCCTGAAGAAGCGCAATTGTGCGCGCAACATGTAGAGCGTAAAATCTTCCTACGACCTCATATTGTGACTCAACCACTCCATGCACTTTATTCCTCTTGGGTGCTGCTACTGTTTATTTCTAATTACATCCTATTGGATTAGAATATAATATTTTAAAAGGGGGCGTGGTCAGCAGCCAGAGAGGATGGCTGTGTAAGGAGAGAGCTCCGTGTAACCCGCCAGCATCCAGTTCCATCCAACGACATTAAAAGCTCACCAAGGCATTATCCAGGCATGCTGTACTCCAGGGACTATCCTGGCCACCATGGGCAAGAGAAAGAAGAAGAAGGGGCTAAGGAAGCTGACCGACTTCTACACGCCGACAAGCACCCCTGGGCCACAATCTGGCACCGAGGCCATGGACACGTGGCACGGCCCACAGCGCGGCGGCGATCGCTCGGATCCGACTTCTTACCAAAGGGACTCCAGCCTCACAGCAGCGGAGGTTCCTCGCCAGGCATCTCTCCTATCAATAGCCCACAGAAATCGTCCCAAAAGAGATCATCTGACCACAAATATGCAGGTGAGCCTGAAGATCACTGTGATTCTAAAAATCGTACCAAAGACTTTATTGGCCAGATTAACGAATTCCCAACTACAGGGCAACCCCTAAGCGATACAGTAATGAGGGACATGCTAGTAACCCTCAGGGGATCACTACATAAGGACATGATGCTCTGTATTTCACAACTCAAAAGTGATGTCTCCTCTATGGGAGATAGAGTCAGCCACATAGAAGACAAGATGGGGGAATTCACAGTCGCACATAATGAATTAGTGGACGCACATAATGACACAGAGGGGGACATGCAAGCTATGAAAGAGAAAATCGCAGATTTAGAGTACAGGTCTCGAAGGAACAATATTAAACTGTGGGGAGTGGAGGAATCCGTGACCTCGGCTGAGTTCAGACAATATGTCCAAAATTTGATAGCGGCCATTTTACCTGATACCCCGGATAGGGAAGTCATAGTGGACAGAGCCCACCGCCTCCCAAAACCGAAGTTCCTACCTGAAAAGGTACCAAGGGATGTCATCGCTCGCATCCACTTCTTCCATGTTAAAGATGATCTTATGCGTTTTACTAGGAAGAATCAACCCCTTCTGGGTCCCTATTCAGGTATTTCTGTTTTTGCAGACCTATCCCAACATACCATGATGGCACGCAAAAACCTGTCCTCTATCACAAAATTGTTTCAAAATCATAAAATCCCACATTCTTGGGGCTTACCTACAAAACTTCTCATCACAAGTGAAAATCGCACTCATGCAATCGTGAATATGGAAGATGGACTGGCCCTAGCTAGGAAATGGAATCTGCTGCCAGAGGATGTCAATGTCCCACCACCCAACCCAACTCAACTTAGACTGTCCCCAGAATGGCGTACAGCATAATTGAGGCGCTATCAAGGCCTTAACGCCACTTATATGCAATGCACCGGCTTTACTTAACCTGGAAGGATGTCTGGTCTAGGTTACTAGGAGCTTATTCCCCCCTTAAACCATTGCGGAAATTTTCGCACTTAGTGAAACTTTTCACTTTTTTATGTTCTTGTTACTGTTCATGACTTTATTTGTTTTTCATGTTTTAACTGTACCTAAGGAGCACTATGAAAAAGTCACCTTACTTCTATACTGGATATCCATTACAAGAAACTTCAACAACAAAGAACTACTCTGGCTGTCTATATCTGATCAAACGGCACCACCTACAGGTAACAAAATAGTACTTCACTTGTCTATTGACACTACAACAACATATATAGAGTACTCACTATTACAGGTACCATGACACTATCAATTGTCTCTATGAATGTTCACGGACTGAATAGCCCATTCAAAAGGAGTTCTGTGTGGAAGGAAATGGATGTGCTCAAGAAACTAATTTTATGACAGACAAACAAACAACCTAAGTGCTCCCATAAAGCTTTCCCTTATATATTCAATGCTACAGCACCAGTTAAAAAATGGGGTGTACTAATAGCTGTTAAACACTCTGTTGCATTTAAATTACATTAGGTAATCTGCGACTCTAATGGAAGGTATATTATTCTGATATGTGATTTAAACAACCCAACATACACTCTAGTCAATCTATACGCTCCCAACAAGGGACAAACAACATTTTTGAGATCTCTACTAAAAAGGGTAGAAAAGATCAAGAAAGGCTCACTACTCTTTTGTGGAGATGTTAACAGCGTAGTCAACAAATTTATGGACTGTTCACATCTGAAGCCTACTAATAGACATGAAATTCAACCTCTCCTAACGGAAAAGGACCTATATGATACGTGGAGATGTATAAATTCCTGTGAAAAGGACTTTACTCATTATTCTTACCCTCACCGGGCGTACTCAAGGATTGACCTTATCCTCACAGACCTTAACCTTCTACAGAGAACTCTTTCAGTCACGATTCATTCCATAACATGGTCGAACCATGCTCCAATGTCCACAAAAATCTTCCTACACGGCCTACCTTTGGAGAAACAACACTGATCTGCTTTCCAATACCGTACATGTCAACAAATTGAATCAGAGACTTATGGAACTTTTTCAGATAAATGATAATACGGATACGAATATAGCCGCTTTGTGGAGCGCCTACAAGCCATTCAGTAGAGGTTTACTTATCCAAGCAGCGGCAAGGGAAAAAAGGAGGAGGGCAAGGCTGTTGAACCCCCTACTTGAGGACCTCAAAAAGCTGGAAGTACAACATAAACACAATCCCTCCCCTAAAATAGAAACCAACTTATTCAACTGCAAACAAAAGGTTTGTTTGTCACTTATCTCAACCCATCAGAGATATCTGAGATGAACAAAAGCAATGTACAATGCACAGGGAAACAAGGCAGGTAAATTATTAGATACAGTAATTACATTACTAAATGACAGAAATCGGCAAAACTGAACAATATCATAGAGCCACATACAGGTAAAGTGGAACATCACCCAACAATGATAGCCAATGCTTTCATGAATACTATAGAGACCTATATAACCTCAACATAGATAGTAACACACCACAGCCCAGGGATCAGGCTATTAATTAATTTCTCAGCACAGTAACCCTACCTTCACTGACTGAAGAATATCTAACCTCACTCAATGCACCAATACTACCTAAAGAAATTCTAGATACCATCCACGCCCTACCAAAAAATAAGTCACCTGGCACAGATGGCTTCTCTTCAGAATATTAAGCCTTTTCTCAAACTTTGGTCCCATACTTGAGTGCACTGTTCAACAGCATTGCCTCATCAGCCTCCTTTCCTGAGGAAATGTTACAAGCAACTATTGTCACTTTGCCGAAGCCAGGCAAGAAGCCAGATACTCCACAAAATTTTAGGCCTATCTCTCTCCTGAACACAGATTTAAAAATCTACGCCAAGATCCTAGCGAATAAACTAGCCAAAATCACCCGTCTTTAGTAAAAGCAGATCAAGTAGGTTTTGTCAAAGGGAGACAGACTCCACATGGCACGAGGAGATTGTTTAACCTCCTACATATTGTAGAAACCAGGAAAACACCTACGGCAATTTTGGCACCTGACACAGAAAAAGCTTTTGATAGGGTCTGTTGGGGATACCTTAAAGGAACCCTACAAAAATTCGGCCTCCAAGGCCTTATACTTTCAGCGGTTTCCGCATTATACACTAAACCTTCAGCCAGGGTTTTCTTGTCCAATGCCATCTCCGAAAAATTTAATATCACTAATGGAACCCGCCAAGGATGTCCATTGTCTCCTATCATATTTACCTTAATGATGGAACCCTTGGCAGAGGCAGTTAGAAATGACAGCAATATATCAGGGTTCAATGTTGCAGGGCATGTACATAAGATTGACCTTTTCGCAGATGACAAATCCGGCTTCTTCCCTGGCTAGAGTACAAGCAGTACTGCAAAATTATGGTGCAATTTCATACTATAAATTGAGTATTACTAATCTTGTATATTGCCTATAAATATCCCTAAAAAGCAAATTTCCCATCTTAAGGACCAGTTCCCCTTCCAATGGATGTCAAAAACAATTCCCTACCTGGGCATCAAATTAGCTTCCCCTACTTCATCCACGTATGAAGTAAATTTCCCTGCTCTATTAGACACTATCAAAAGTGACTTAAAACATATCTCCTCCTATGAACTATCCTGGTTAGGCAGAAACGCAGCCCTAAAAATGCTCCTCCTACCTAAACTCATCTATTACTTTAGAACCATCCCCATTTGCTTGCCAGAATCCTTTTTCAACCTTACAGATAAGCTATCCAGACAATTTATATGGAAAAGTAAAATGCCTAAGGTACCATATTCCACTATCCAAAGACATCCTAAACAATAGAGACCTACCTTACTTTTAGCTAAACTAACAAACATACCACTGAATTGCCCTAAATTCCCTTAAATTGCAGCGACCCTTTCAGTGTAGGAAAAGATTCAGGCAAACCTAGCTCCAGACACTAAAATACGCCAAGAGGTAACACATCTCCAAATCTATGAACATCTAATCCCAGACCTTAGGATTAATTCCTGGCTACAGGAAAATATACTAACATATAGATATGTACTCTCCAAAAAAGCAGCATCACATGCCTACACCCTAATTCAGCTACAGCATTTCCAAATCACCCATCCAGCAACAACCTATGAACTACACAAAGAGGTATGGGAATACCTTCTGACTAAGCACAATAAACCTAAAGGTTTGTCTTGATTCTACACCCTCCTGCAAAATAAGAATAACTTCACCAAAACCTCTAACATGACTAATTGGGAAAAGGATCAAGGTACTACACATTCACATACTGAATGGAGAGACGCAATCCAAACATGTTATCAATACTCCCATTGCACTAATCACTGGGATCTTATGCTAAAACGTCTACATAGATCTTATCTCAACCCAGTTAGAATGTCATTAATCTTCCCTTTAGAATCTAACTCCTGTTGGAGGCACTGTGGCGCAAAGGGCAGCATTAGTCACTTACTTTGGGACTGTAAAAGCATTCGCAGCTTTTGGCACGCAGTTTTTAAACTAATTTCCTCCATAACTAGCTTTTTTCATTAAAACAAATCCTCGATTGGCCCTCCTTAACCACACCATAAAGACAGTACCAACCCAATTTTGGAACATAGTAATTGCAGCCCGGCTGACAATTACAGCCAAATGGAAAACTACCTTAGTTCCTAATACTAGGGACTTTGTCCAAAGAGTTGTAACACAACATTCCTACGAAAGAGCATTTTGCTATTCAGTTTATTGCCGCGTACACATGACTGGCTTTGCAGTCGGAATAAACTCCGAAGGTTTCTCCGATGGAATTCCATTCAAGCGGTCTTGCCTACACACGGTCAAACCAAAGTCCGACCGTCCAGAACGCGGTGACGTACAACACGTACAACAGGACTAGAAAAATGCACTGCCCAAGGTGCACAAAAGTTTAGTAAACCCCCCTGGCTGCCCCATCTAAAATTTACATACACATTTGACCATTTAAGAATAACTTTTCTGGATGCGGAAATCTTTACAGACGATACAGGGATGATCTGTTCCACCCTATTTAGGAAATCATCGGCGGGAAATAGCTTGCTACACGCTAGCAGTTCACACCCTGAAAAACTGATCAAAAGCATACCGTATAGCCAATTCTTAAGACTTAAACGCAACTGCACACAAGATGCTGATTTTCAAAGGGAAGCCAATGCTTTATGCAATCGTCTTCTGATTAGAGGCTATAGTATCACATGTCTAAGGAAAGCATTCAATCGAGTGAAAAATCTCAATAGATATAGGCTGCTGTACAAACCCAGGCAGGATAAATCCTCTACATCAACGCGTATCATCACTAAATATAACCGACAACATGCCAAGATACGCAACATTTACAACAAATACTGGTATCTATTGACCGCTGATCAAAAAGTCTGTACATTTATTAAACCTCATCCAGAAATAACCTATAGGATATCCCATTTACTTAGAGACACTCTGGTCACTAGCCACTACAGCAGTACAAATATGGTTAAAAACAAGTCTCCTGGAACATACCCATGCGGCAAATGCAATTTTTGTCGATTCATTATCGTAGGAAGAAGCATTGAGCTCCCCAACGGGAACATATGGACTCCAAAACACAGAACCAACTGTTAGTCGGTTGGCTCTGTGTATTTAATGAAATACTGTTGAGGAGTGTTTTACGTGGGAGACACCCATAAGTCTCCATGTGGGATTGTATCATAATTTTAATCTCAAGTCAATTGTTTTTTTCAGCCTTGAACACCTACCTCAACATGAACATGGGGGGGACATTGACAACAGGCTTCTCCAGCTAGAGACCAGATGGATCCACACATTACAAGCCACCCGTTTTCCAGGCCTGAACGAGGGGATCAGTTACAAGCTTTTCTTGTGAATTGTGTCCCCTCGAGATGGGGCTGGCCTCTCTTTGGGAGTAGTCATGTTTGCACCTTGAGCCCTCCTGACCACAGTTTTTCTCAATACGTCATTTATGGTTTTCTTTTTCTTTTATGCCATCTTTTCGGGTCCTTTGGTGATCCTGTGTGTGTGTGCCCTGACATCGGCCTAGCTTCTACCTATTAGATGGTGTCGTTGGCCGCTTACCCGTCGGGTAGCCAATGAAATCTAAACTAAACAATATATGTGATATAATTGTGTATACATTTTGACCACTTGTCCATTTTAATTGAGTATTGATAAGTGTAAAGTATATGCATGGCTCCGTTGGGTTTGGTTGTTATTTTGAGGGGTTGGTGGGTGGGGTTTTGTTTTTGTTTTGTTTTTTTGTCGCATCGCTGCTCTGCCTGGGGCCTGTCCTGTCCCTGTCTTTTGACTCCCGTACGAATGCCCAAGGGTGTGCATTGGGAGCAGCAATGCATCTTTTTGGGTGATGCTGTCCCGATGCATGCCCGCCCTGAGGTGCTCTGTCTTCACCGCATCCCGGCTGTATATTACATCTGCAGGACAGCTCTTCTGCAGGGTCTGCATTTCGCCCTGCTAGACGGAAATCGGATGTGATTATCATTTCCGGTTACTGGGTGTCAGTCCGTACTGCTTGCACCTCCTTCTTTGTGTCCGTGGGGCGTCAGTGCGGCATGGCATCAGTGCGGCGTGGTGTCACACGCTGGTTTTGAAGCCACGGGGGGATATTTAAATCTCAGATTGTGCAGATGCATTTTGACACAGCCCGGGAGCTCATGACATTCTACAGTGGGGTTCTTGTAAGGTAATTACTTCATTTTGGCATTGCTTGTGTTCCCACTTAGAAGTCTGAGGGATTCTAGACTGATTCAGATACACTTTTCATGTTGCAGAGATCACCATCAGCCTCCTTCCCTTTTGGCAATTTGGCTGTGTGCCTCTCTGCCACCCCCATTTATTTTCTAAGTTTATGCGCTTGTTGAGGACGGGATTAGCTTAAGCATAAGTCATTTTGAGGTGAGAAAACCTTTTTACTCTATATATACTTCCTGGCATTATGAGATGGGGGTTGGGTGTTTCTGTAGAGGACAATGTCTGATAGATGCTTACATGTCTTATTAGTTATGTAGATGACATGAAGTTTACCATAGGAGGTGAATGTATTGATGCCGTCAATGATTGCCCCATGAGCTCTGGGCGTGTACACCATCATACTTATAGAGATATGAGAGTGTGGTGAGTACGGTTCATTTACAATTGGTTATGGACTGGTGCTTCCCCTACCCTCAAGCTGCTTTATATTTATTTTTACCTTGATGTATAATTTGTTGCAGATATTGCTGCACTGCTTACCTGTTTGATCTAAGTGAAAACCAATCTCCCCCTACGGGAAGTCTGACACTATAGGGACTGGTTTGGGGTCCAGGCAGTGGGGACGTGTGACTCCCCTCCCCGGCGGTGCTCACTCCGGGACCCACCAAGGTACAGGGCTAGGGTTCCCGGGTTGTGGTGTGGGGTTGTTTTTTTTTTTTTTTCTGTTTTTTTTTCATACCAACGTGTACCATGCACTTACAATGTCATATTGTGTGTTAAAATTGAATTTTCCTTTGTGTATTGTGACGTGTTAATTAATTTCAACTTTTTGTTTTTTGTTTACACACATAAGGCTCTATACAAATCATTAGTTTTAATATTTAGTACCTGAATACCTTCGTCCTTTTCCTGATGAAGCCGATTCAGCGAAATATGTCGAAACTTTAGGACGCAGGATCTCTGTACATGCAACCTCCAGTTTTTTCATTAGGTCAGGGTTTGCATATTTTTATTGTGTCTTAAATATGTATTTTTTTCTGAATAAATGATTCATACTTTTGTCTAATTGTTTTTCCATGTATACATGAAGTACCTTTAAAGTCCCATTCCTAATAGATCTTCTCTTTAGGACTAGAAAAAGTAAGTTCAATAGCCAGTAGCCAATAGCTTCCGTCTCGTACTTGCTTCAGAGCATGCATAGTTTTTAGTCCGTCGGAACAGCATACAGACGAGCGGTTTTCCCGATAGGAATTGGTTCCATCGGAAATATTTAGAACATGTTCTATTTCTGGGTCCGTCAGACTTTTCGAAAAAAAAAAAGTCCGATGAGGCATATACAAGATCAGAATAGACGATGAAAAGCTTCCGTCTGACTTTTTCTGTTGGACATTCCGCTCGTGTGTACGCGGCTTTACTCGATTCAGGCCTTTAACAAACAATGGTCACCTTGGACCTCTAGATTTCCTGAAAACTTTTAAACTCAGTAATGGATAATCCTTAACCAACTCAGATATGAGAATTCCTCCAACTCTGGTGCAGTTATATTTGTTTTCACCTTTTAGTTTTTTTATACTTTTATTTTTCTATGGTTCACGATACAATGGTAAGCCTACTAGAGACAAGTAATATATACAGTTTATTCTCTTTCTGATAAAATATACAACCCTCCTGCACTTTATCTATACAGGGAACCGTGACATCCGCATTGTGAAGTAGGATGCGTGGTCCCTCCAACTAAAAGAAAAAAAAAAAAAGTGTTGGTATGTAACATATTGCAATTTACAACTGTTATATCAAAGTTGAATGTTGTACTCTGTATGCTACTATTGTACTCTCTATTTTATTGTCTTTATTGAAACTCAATAAAAAAGAATTGAAAAGAATATAATATTTGGAGGTTCTATTTGAGTCTTTGGGGTCATGAACTATTCTAATGTGCTCTTTTTTATGTTTTATAAATTATGATTTTAACTTTATCCAGTTACATTTTTAATTTTGTATCCTATGTGTGTGCCTATAAAGTCCATCTTTGCAATTCCAATTTTTTTCACTTGATTATCGGGATGTTGGCACATTGCTATTAGTGTATCCACAGTGTCACCCTGTCATTAAACCTTTTTGTTATACTTACAATGGTTTTGCACAGAGCAGCCCCAATCCTCTTCTTTTTGGGTCCCACTGGCAGTCCTGGCTCCTCCCCCCTCGCCAAGTAACCCCAATGGCAAGCCTTTTGCTATGGGGCACTCAAGCAGGCTCGCGCCCGATTTCATCCAGCGGTGTGCACAATCTAAATGGACACACAGAGCAGCGGCTCGGGTGCCCCCATAGTAAGCTGCTTGCAGTGGTGGCATTCGGCAGGAGGAAGGGGCCAGAAGCGCTGGCAAGGGACCCAAGAAGAGGAGGATCTGGGCTGCTCTGTGTAAAATCACTGCATAGGGCAGGTAAGTATAACATAACATGTTATTTTTAACCACTTAAAGAGCACCCCACGCAGATATACGGAGGCAGGGCGGCCCTCCTGAGCGAAATCATGTACCTGTAGGTGATTTCGTGCACGGGTTCTGAGGCGCGCGTGCCCACCACTGGCGACCCGTTTCCGCTGTGATTGGACACAATCCGCTGAGACCCGCTGATCGTTATTGGTAGAGAGAGAACGGCGGTCTGCCAGAGGAGGAAATGGAGATCTCTGTTTTTCCCCAGTCAAAGCACTCCCACACAGTTAGAAAGCACCCCCTAGGGACACACTTAACCATTTGATCGCCCCTGATGTTAACCCCTTCCCTGCCAGTGTCATTAGTACAGTAACAGTGCATTTTTTTTTACCACTGATCCCTGTAATAATGTCCCTGGTCCCCAAAAAGTGTCAAAAGTGTCAGGTGTCCGATTTGCCCACCGCAATGTCGCAGTCCCGCTAAAAATCGCTGATCGCTGCCATTACTAGTAAAATAAATAAATAAAAATTCCATAAAAATATCCCATAGTTTGTAGGCGCAATAACTTTTGCGCAAACCAATCAATATATGCTTATTGGGATATTTTTTTCCCCAGAAATATGTAGCCTAAATTGATGAAGAAATTTGATTTTTTTCAATTTTTTTATTGGGAATGTTTTCCAGCAGAAAGTAAAAAATATATCGTTTTTTTTTTCAAAATTGACGATCTTTTTTTGCTTATAGCACAAAAAATAAAAACCGCAGAGGTGATCAAATACCACCAAAAGAAAGCTCTATTTGGGTACAGCATTGCACGGCCACGCAATTTTCAGTTAAAATAACGCAGTGCCCTATTTGCAAAAAAGGGCCTGGTCAGGAAGGGGGTGAACCTTCCGGGGCTGTAGTGGTTAAACAAAAAAATAAGACTTTCATATCACTTTAAGAACCACTTTAAATAGCCATAGCTGCCTTTTATTATAAATAACATAGCAATCTAATAGCAAACTAATCAAATTAGGTTGTAGGTCCTTAAAGGTACCCTAGAACTAAACCTTATTTTTGTGGCCCTAGTTAGGCAAGTTATGCCCTAAGCAGAAAAAACACCACCCCGGGGACTGTCCCAGCTGACGTTAGACACATACAGGTCTTCAAATACCTGATCACTATGACTTGACCGGGCCAACTAGAGGACGCCTTACCCAACTTACCCACTGTTTTCACAAAAACACCAGATTATACCCACCTTCAAGGATCCCAAACCACCAACTTCTGCTATGACCTGAATCAAGACCATCAAAAACCTACAAATAGCGCGAATGGGAGGGATGTTTACCTGATAAATTCAGATCCTCTAATGGATCACCCTCACTCCTAGTAAACTATCCTCCCACGCCCCCCCCCCCCCATCCGCCTTCTTTCTCCGAGCAATCTGGTAGGTGCCACTACTTTTTTTTTTTTTTTTACCAATTAATTGCACAATACTTAGTTCCACCCAGTCATGTATACCCTAAGCTTAATTCACTTTCTTTATAGCTCCAGATATGCCTCTTCATCATCTTTCTTAAGCTCTGAGAATATTATTGCTTTCAAAAAGAAAATGTATGCAGCCATGACATCTAATGACTGAAAAGCTGCCATACATTATGTTTTTGCTCTTGGGTTTAGCTATTCTCGAACCAGATGTATTTATATTCAGATCCATAAGGGTAGGGGAACTAGGGTTGCCACCAGTCTTGTATAATACAGGATCGTCCTGGAACTCAAGGTAACAAGCTACTTCCTGTATTTATAATTATTATGTATTGATGATGGTGTATTATTGGGTGATGATTATCAACATGGCTGTGGTATACAGGAGATCAGGGGTGTCCAAACTTTTTTAAAAGAGGGCCAGATTTGATGAAGTGAACATGCGTGAGGGCCTACCATTTTGCCGGACATTCTTTGAACCATTAAAATTTGGTCTAAGTGTGTTCATCAGAGGCACTAATACACTGCCCAACAGAAATGTTCTTGCCTTTGTGGCTGTGTGTGGTGAATAGATGAGCTCAGGCGTGTTATTTGGATATACCGTATTTATCGGCGTATAACAGGCACCTTCAGTTTAAGAGGAAAGTTTCAGGAAAAAATTTACATTTTAAATAAAGAACTGTGAAACAAAATAACGGTCAGTGCCCATCAATGCAGCCTAATCAGTGCCCATCTGCAGCCTCACAAGTGCCAAGAATGCAGCCTTACCATTGCCATGAATGCAGCCCCACCATTGCCATGAATGCAGCCCCACCATTGCCATGAATGCAGCCCCATCATTGCCATGAATGCAGCCTCACCATTGACATGAATGCAGCACCCCCATTGCCATGAATGCAGCCCCACCATTGCCATGAATGCAGCACCCCCATTGCCATGAATGCAGCCCCACCATTGCCATGAATGCAGCCTCAACATTGCCATGAATGCAGCCTCACCATTGACATGAATGCAGCACCCCCATTGCCATGAATGCAGCCCCATCATTGCCATGAATGCAGCACCAACATTGCCATTAATGCCGCACCTCAGTTGACATGAATTCAGCCTCACCATTGCCATAAATGCAGACTCACTGTTGCCATGAATGCAGACTCACCATTGCCATGAATGCAGACTCACTGTTGCCATGAATGCAGACTCACCATTGCCATGAATGCAGACTCACTGTTGCCATGAATGCAGACTCACCATTGCCATGAATGCAGACTCACCATTGCCATCAGTGCAGCCTGATTCATGCCCATCTATAACCTCGGAGGGGCAGGGAGGGGGCGGGACGAGCGCCAACAAATTACATACAGGAGAATCTGTTTTCTCGGCGGCCTCTTTAATACAAAGTCTCACCTCCTATGATGGACAGTTGTCCAATGGCAGCGCAGGAGATGGGAGTTCCTATTGCAGAGGTTGCCATGTAAATAGGAAATTCTCCTGTATGTACGGCACTCGTCCCGCTCCCTCCCTGTCCCCTCCAAGGCAGCCAGCATGTATATCTTTTGTGGCCCTGGCGCTCTGAGATTCTTTGGGGGCCACAAAAGGTATACATGTCCAAATTACCAGGCAGCCGTTCAAAACAGGAAGGCGGGCTGTGATTGGCCCACGGGCCGGACTTTGGACATGCCTGCAGTAGATGAACCATGACAAGCAGGTTGGTCAGCATCATTCAGTGATCGGCGCAATACTACTGCTGGATTTTTCACCAGTGATCTTGTAGCCACAAGAGATTTCCATAATGGGACAAATAGTGAATGAATCCTATTTTATTATTTGTAATCGCTGTAACCATTACTTACTCTGACCCCTATACTTTGCGCATTACTTTCTCCTGAATGTAACTTTGCTTTATGCACTATGTGCAACTTGTTTTGTAACTAATCAAAATTCGGCCAAATTTTGCATGTTTCGGACATGCGTATGCATGTCCGAAAGAAGGGTGTTATATTGTATTTGAGCAGAGGAGACAAGATATTGTCATTGTGTGTGTGTGTTAATGGATTTAATAAACAAACGACTTTCCGAACTATGAATCGTTATCACCAATTTATAATATATATTGGTGATAACGATTCATAGTTCGGAAAGTATATTATATATACATACATAAATAACGAATTAACGAAACAATAAAACGAATCGATTCGTTGTAACGAATATCTATACTCTACAGAAAGAACAAATTATCTGAAAATTAATTAACGTAACATAACGAATATAACAGAACGCAATGCTGTAGTTTACGAATGAAAATGAAACAAAACAACATTTTCCATCGTGCACAAGTCTAAATATGCACTCCTTGCATTATGTATCCTGACGCATGCACTTTGTGAATTAGACACTTCTAACCTATGCACTGTGTGTTATGCACTCCTGAACCCTGCATTTTGTATAAGTTTCATCATTTCATTAGATTTATTTCAAGAATTTTATTAATTAAATAATTAATTTAATTATTTTTTATTAAATAATTTTAGGAATTGTATTATTATTTAATAATATATTATTTAATAATATATACTTTAATATTAATTAAATGAATTAATTAAGAATGTTATTAATTGAATTTATTAATTTTATTTTTGTCATTATTTGTATAATTTTTCCTGACATTTTGGGGGTTTTTACTAAAAATGGAGAGTGCAACATCTGCTGGAGCTGCGCATGATAGCCAATCAGCTTCTAACTTCAGCTTGTTCAATTAGACAAGTGCCGAACGAAAAAAAATTGTTTTGTTTGGTTTGGTTTCGATTCGCCATTTAAATAATTTAATTTAGTTAAATTCGTTTAATCTGTTTAATTCGATTTAAATTTTCCAAATTCAAAGTCGAATAGTTTTCAAATTTGAAAAGTTTTCAAATTGGAATAGTTTTTTTTTTTTTCCAATTTCCAAAGTGAATAAAATAGAAAAGAAGATAAAGCAACAGAATAGGAAAAATAGAATAGAAAAGAATACTTTATAAGCTGGATTGTGCATGACATAATATAATAGACGCAGACACAGTATCTCTCCTTGACTACCTATAAATTGATGTCCTAGTACCAGAAACAGTAGTTAAAATGGTAATTTGTTGGATTTAGTCAATACCTCCTCCCAACTAGTAGCCACATAACATGTCAAAAAATATAAGGAAGAGTTGGGATTTCAACTCACAGTCATACCTTTGAATATTAATTTTTAGATTTGTTTTTTCAAGCCAAAAAGAATCTATTACAAAATTTCTGAGTAGAAAGTTCTTTTTTTGACAGGCCGTGACTGCTTGAAGATAGGAAATTCTATAACAACACTTGCCGGCTGTCAGCACGGAGCCTTGAGGCTGGGTTCACACCTATGCGAATTGGATGTGGGTTTACCGCTTCCAATTCGCATAGCAGGAGAATGTGACCTGCTCTTAATGGAGCCAGTACACATATCTCCGCAGCAGGTTCGGTGCGTTTTGCATGAAAAACGTGTCTTTTTTGGTCTGTTTCAGATCCAAATTCAGCCCAAAATTCGGGCGGAAATCAGACCTGAAACGGTGAACCAGGACGCGCCGGACACCTACTGTGCGACGGAGCCATCTTAGGTGTGAACCCAGCCTCAAGGTCCTAAATGATTCACATACTGAAGACTATAATTTGATTAGGTAACCTTGTGTGTGTGTGTGTGTGTTGGGCCTACCACTGACCCTCCAACCTTCATCCTTGCGTGGATGCATTCCCAACAAATTGCAATAAATGTCCAAAACAGCTCACATGGTCGGTGGCATCACCATTGGAAAGTCTATGAGTTAATCGAAGCCAGCCTCACCAGAACATTCATGATGAGTGCATGCCAAGAAAATAAATTTAAAAAGGTGGTTTGGGGCCCAGATTTTGTATTCCGTTTGATTATTTTCAAATGGAATATCTTAGAACTAGGGGAGGCTCTGCTTAAGAAAAGGTCCAGAAGCTTTGCTCAGAATGGACCAACTTTTAGGACTGTTGCTCGTAAAAGAGTATGTCAGTTCTGTTTTTTGTTTTTTTTGATAATATAGTTTTTGTCAGTTGAAATGCAAACAAAAAAAGTTACCATCAGTGGTGCAGCTGAACTACAGCTAAACAACAGATTTGCATCAACCACTTCCGTGTAAAAAAAAGAAAAAAGTATTTATTTATTCATTCATTTTTTAATAGACACCTTAACTATTTAGATTTTCATGTGTGAGCCAATTGATTGCTACCAACTACGGAATGACATACACTGTTGGAAGGCAACATGTTTTATTTCATAAATACAAGAGGTGTTTGAAATATGAACTATGGCTATACCAGGCCTTTGCATTCTTGGGGGCTGTCTGGAATGTAACAAGTTGCACATCAAAGCTCTGTAGCATATCAGATTATTCATCTGAAAGAAGCAAGGCTGAACAAAAGCTTGGCTCCTGATCATCTGGTGTGATAACGCTGTGCAAGTAAGCTTCAAAGAGGGCCTTGGCTGCCTGGTTGATTGATGAAGGTGGGTTACAAAGATCAAAGGCACTGAAGATTGACCCAGGACACACAGACTTGATACATGGACAATGCTACCCCTAGAGACCAATACAGCAGGACGGACAGTAATATAATATATTGAGGAGGACTCCCCTGTAAATACTTTGATTCGTCAAAGGTCTAGATGGGCCGGCAATGGGTTGGGTCTGAACGATGTATGATTGAAGGATAAGAAGGGCTGACCGAGACACAGAGCCCAGCTGACGAGACAATATCTAGAGGATAGCCTTGCGATAAGTATATTTGTTGTTCTTTTGTTATGTACTCTATAATATTTTTCCTTTAGTGTTTTCATGTTAACGTTTTCCTATTTTCTGGGGAAATAAATAAGACGCTGTTTTACTAAGCAGTGTGTTTGCTTTCATAGCTAACCTTATATCATTATGCTTATCAACAGTGACATTATTAGAGTTTTAATAGACTAGCTAACTATAGGAATAGACAAGTTAATACATATATGCAATAAATAGAGGGAATCCGTAACCACCCACAGATAATTTTTATTTATTTTAGAATTTACTTCATACACTTTACGGAGATCGAGTTTGCAGTTGATGCATGTTACCTTTTATTTGAAAGTGAGTGGCCATTGCACATGGTGGTGAAGTTTGTCTCTTTTCTTGGATTGAGCACTGGACTATGTGATTGCTCATATTTCACCAGGATTGTTTGGAAAAACTATTAAGCATTTCACCAAGAACTTTAATCATCGTTTTTATTCATGTTTTACACTGTATTTTTGCAACACTACTGTATCTATTGTGGATACTTTGTTTCGCTATTTTATGTTTGCATTATATTATATTTCACTTTAGTAGATGTATTAATATATATGATATAGTTCTCTTTGCTGTCTATTTAGGAATCATTGTTAGATTTATCACAGCTCCATTAATATAATTGTATCCCCATGTATAACCTTGTTATCCCAAACTAGTCCTAGTTACTCTTTCCTATCCTTGCTCTTCAGGGCTAGTTTGTTCATCAGATTTTATTTTTTACATATCTTTTATATAGTTTATACATATTTCTGCTTTATGTTTTCTTTTGTGTTGTTCTTTTTTTCTTTGTAACATTATCATAAAAAAAACACATATACACGAATTAACTTCTCCAGGCTTTGTTCTGTAAGGATAATTTTAGAGTCAAGATAAATGGGAAAAATCACAGAATAAAATTAGCACTTTATATCTAGAGTAACAATTGTGTTTTCTAAAATGAGAACTGCACAAACTAGATTTTTTTTTTTATTCCTTGTTGCCTTTAAAATAGATTTAAATAGATTAAAAAAAATTGAAGATACTACCAAAGATGGCTCGTTTATCCCCCCCCAAAAAAGAAAAGACACGTTGCTACAATGTAAAGTAGCGAGTGTACAGCTTGTATAACAGTGTAAATTTGCTGTCCCCTCAAAATAACTCAACACATAGCCATTAATGCCTAAACTGCTGGCAACAAAAGTGAGTACACCCCTAAGTGAAAATGTCCAAAATTGTGCCCAAAGTGTCAATATTTTGTGTGACCACCATTATTTTCCAGTACTGCCTTAACCCACTTGGGCATGGAGTTCACCAGAGCTTCACAGGTTGCCACTGGAGTCCTCTTCCACTCCTTCCATGATGACATCAGGGAGCTGGTGGATGTTAGAGACCTTGCGCTCCTCCACCTTCCATTTGAGGATGCCCCACAGATGCTCAATAGGGTTTAGATCTGAAGACATGCTTGGCCAGTCCATCACCTTTACCCTCAGCTTCTTTAGCAAGGCAGTGGTCGTCTTGAAGGTGTGTTTTCAGATGTTATCATGTTGGAATACTGCCCTGCGGCCCAGTCTCCGAAGGGAGGGGATGATGCTCTGCTTCAGTATGTCACAGTACATGTTGGCATTCATGGTTCCCTCAATAAACTGTAGCTCCCCAGTGACCGGCAGAACTCATGCAGCCCCAGACCATGACACTCCCACCACCATGCTTGACTGTAGGCAAGACACACTTGTCTTTGTACTCCTCACCTGGTTGCCGCCACACACGCTTGTCACCATCTGAACCTAATAAGTTTATCTTGGTTTCATCAGACCACAGGACATGGTTCCAGTAATCCATGTCCTTAGTCTGCTTGTCTTCAGCAAACTGTTTGCAGGCTTTCTTGTGCATCTTTAGAAGAGGCTTCCTTCTGGGACGACAGCCATGCAGACCAACTTGATGCAATGTGCAGCATATGGTCTGAGCACTGACAGGCTGACCCCCCACCTCTTCAACTTCTGCAGCACTGCTGGCAGCACTCATACGTCTATTTCCCAAAGGCAACCTCTGGATATGACGCTGAGCACGTGCACTCAACTGCTTTGGTCGACCATAACAAGGCCTGTTCTGGGTGGAACCTGTCCTGTTAAACCACTGTATGGTCTTGGCCACCATGCTGCAGCTCATTTTCAGGGTCTTGGCAAACTGCTTATAGCCTAGGCCATCTTTATGTAAAGCAACAATTCTTTTATTTCAGATCCTCCGAGAGTTCTTTGCCATGAGGTGCCATGTTGAACTTCCACTGACCAGTATGAGAGAGTGAGAGCGATAACACCAAATTTAACACACCTGCTCCCCATTCACACCTGAGACCTTGTAACACTAACGAGTCACATGACCTTCGGGAGGGAAAATGGCAAATTGGGCCCAATTTGGACATTTTCACTTAGGGGTGTACTCACTTTTGTTGCCAGCGGTTTAGACATTAATGGCTGTGTGTTGAGTTATTTTGAGGGGACAGCAACAATCAATAAATACTCATATATTTGCAGAAAATGTGCATTTATTACTTTTGTTAGCAAATGAACCAGCAAAGCATTGGAACTATAAACAATGGATTCCAGGTGCAACGGCAGGCTCCTGCAGACTCTAATGCTGGTCTATGTCTGTACCGAGACATAGGTTTTCAGTTATAAAAATGGAAGCTGTGCCAATGGACTACAAGTGTGGTCATCACTGCGGAGGAAGATGGGACTTGTATTTTTTTGCTTTCACAGATTCAAATCTGCCAGCTGCTGTGGGGTAGAAGGGCCTTTACAAGCTGTTTGGGGGGGGGATTTGAGGGAGGTCCGCTAGACATCACGTTACATGTTACACTTCTAAGTATAAGTGTAACACACAACAGCGTCCAAAAGTGGGGCTAGCCTTTAAGGTCAGAATTGGTAACACATTTGTCCCATGATAGGTTTCCTTTAAGTTACAGTCTGTTACTTTTGTAATGTATTCCTAAGGATTACCATATCAATGATTATATATTCATGTGTTTAGCCAAGTAGCATATTGCCAGAGTAATCTGCTTAATCTGCTTGTTTTCTCGACACAATGATAACCCTAAACAGAAATCATAAGCAACAGATGGTAACACTTGTCTGATGTTTCTTGCTCGGTTTAATAAAGCGAAGCTGATCGCACAGAAGTGCGCGCACACTTTGTGCTGTCATTGTCATGATGTAGCTGCACTACGCTCTCTCCTTGTAGCCATTTGGCTTTTATTGAAAGCAGATGCATTTGTTTTTGTTTAAATGAAAGATGTAAAAAAGTGGGGTTTCGCTTACACCAAGGGAGGGAAACGTCAAGATCTGTTTAACTGATGGCTACTATTGGACTGAAGCAGAACCCCCAACAAAAACTCCATCTGGGTTTTACTATACGTTCTGGCTGTCTCGGTCTGGAGCCAGGCTCGGTGGCCAGTGGCTGTAGCAGTTGAGAGATTCACGAGTAGTTAGCTGGATTAATAGAGGATGATGCAGGCTCACCCAAGGCATGGAGTCTAAGCATTAGCTGGTCTTCACCAGAGCTCCTGATGGTGGTGATGGGTTTTGCTGCATGCTAATGCCAGGTCGCAGCTCCCAGGGTTGCCCCAGCTTGAAGTCAGCAAGCAGGGTTCAGATAGCCAATGAAGCAGATATAGAAAAAACAGAAGCATAGTCAATCAACAAGTCCAAAGGTCAATAACAAGTAGTAAATGGATGGGATCAGATGGTCAATGGACAAGTCTAGGGTCAGTAACGAGCGATAATGAAGATAAGGACAGCAGCAGGTGTGCAAAGGAGCAAGATATCAGCTGGAGAGAGTGCAATAATCTGGCAAACAGGATGTGCAGAGATATGGCTTAAATCAGGAACTTCACTGGAGAAGCAAAGATATAGAAGGCCAGGTTGTCCAAGGGATCAGGCACAGGGCTTTCCAGCATCTCAGGTGGCATAGTGAGAAGAGCTACAGTCAGACACCATAGAGATCCTAGGTTCAGATCTGGAGCCAGTGGCGGCTAGTGCTCAAAATTTTTGAGGGGGGCGCAAACGAACTGAAAAATTCTGAAAAATACTGAAACAAAAACATAAATTGCAGCCTCACTGTGCCATCAATTGCAGCCAACCGTGCCCAGCAAATGCAGCCACTCTGCCCATCATATGCAGCCTCTATGCCCAGAAAATGCAGCCACTCTGCCCATCATATGCAGCCATTGTGCCCATCACATGCAGCCACTGTGCCCATTATATGCAGCCAACTGTGTCCATCATATGCAGCCACTGTGCCCATCATATGCAGCCTCTGTGCCCAGCAAATGCAGCCAACTCCGCCCATCATATGCAGCCACTGTGCCAATCATATGCACCCAACTGTGCCCATCATATGCAGCCACTGTGCCCAGCAAATGCAGCCAACTGTGCCCATAATATGCAGCCAACTGTGCCCATCATATGCAGCCACTGTGCCCAGAAAATGCAGCCAACTGTGCCCATTATATGCAGCCAACTGTGCCCATCATATGCAGCCAACTGTGCCCAAATTTATGCAGCCAACTGTTACTATCATATGCAGCCAACTTTTCCCATCATATGCAGCCTTTGTGCCCATCATATGCAGCCTCGTTGCTCATCAAATGCAGTCAACTGTGCCCCATCAATTAGAGCCTCTGTGCCCATAATATGCAGCCACTGTGCCCAGCAAATGCAGCCAACTGTGCCCATTATTTGCAGCCTCGGTGCCCATAACATGCAGTCACTATGCCCAGCAAGTGTAGCTAACTGTGCCCCAATAATATGCAGCCACTGTGGCCCTTCCACTTTCTCGCCCGCCTGCTGTCTGCCTGACACTTACCCCATCGTGGTGGCGAGTCAGGCAGCGAGCTGTGGGACGGGTAGTGTGGTGATGGCTCCTGTGTGCTCCGTGCGTGTCTTCTACCTGTTATGCTAGGCAGCCAATGGGATCGCCTCTGCCTTCAGCCAATCAGGTGACCGTTATTACATCCGTGCCTCCTGATTGGCTGAGAGGCTGTTCTGTTTTAGCAAAGCAAATATTTCTTTGCTTTGCTAACACACCTAGGTTCACCGTTTTTGAAGCCTATTAGAGAATATAGCTCTAATCAGGTGCTTCAAAAATACCCCCCCGCCACTGTAATTTAGGCGCCCGGCATCCGAAAAGGGGCCGGACGCCTGAATAGGGGGTTGCTACAGCGCCCATGGATAAATCAATGCAATGCGTGAATCTCTCCATACTACACAGAGGGGGTGGCTGGAGAGAGGGGGCAGCGCCCTTAATGGACGCACCGCCAGTGTCTGGAGCCTGACACTAGCTCACTGACATAAGACACCAAGTGTGGGCAAACCTCTGACCTGTGGCCTGGTATAGTTCAGGAGTGAAGGGGGCGCTTACTCATCCCCCCCCCCCTTTGCTGCATGCTCAGATAAGGGTCTGGTATGGATTTTGGTGGGGGCCCCATGCCATTTTTTGGGGGGGTAGAATTACCCCTAAAATCCATACTTTGGGGTATTCTCACTCTTTTTTTGTTTTTTTGTTTTTCTAATGGCGACTCTTATTTTTGTTTACATACTGCTGTCAGCAGATGAGTCATAGTTGTTAACCACTTCAGTACCAGCCACTTTTACCCCCTTCCTGCCCAGGCCAATTTTCAGCTTTCAGTGTGTCACACTATGAATGACAATTATGCGGTCATGCTACACTGTACCCAAATTAAATTTTTATAATTTTGTTCACACAGATAGAGCAGATATCACACAGATAGATATCCTTTGGTGGTATTTACCCACTCACCACTTTTTTTTTATTATTTGCTAATAATGTTATTTGCTAATAATGTAATGTTAAAAAAACATGTTTTCCTTTGTTTCTCTTAAAAATAAATAGCCTTTCATCATAAATTTAGGCTAAAATGTATTCTGCTACATTTCTTTGGTGATAATACCCCAAATCGGGGTATATTATTTAGTCTGTAGGAATATTATTTGATATTTTTTTATTTTATATTTATTTGAAAACTGATCAATCCTGATGTACTGATGGCCTACAAATTCCAGGACAGTACAAATACCCCCCAAATGACAGTTTTTTGGAAAGCAACCAAGGTATTTAGTAGGAGGCATGGCGAGTTTTTTGAAGCTGTAATTTTTTTGTCATAATTTTTTGGAAAATGAAAATTTTTTTTTTTTTCTTACGCACTGTCACAAGTGCAGTACAGCGTCATCATATAACTGATGTGGTGGTGATTAGGGACACTAACTTGTGACAGTAGGAGAAAAAAACATTTTTTTTTCAATTTTTTTACTTTATAGATTATCATTATAGATTTTTTATTTTTTTTAGCACACTTTGACCAGAGCAATATAATGTTACCATAGTAACATTGTACTACACTGGGGAAGTGATCATTATCTTTTTTTTACACATTATGTTTGCTTATAGCAATGAATTTCATTGCTATATGCAAGCATTTTACTGAATTAAATTGATTAATTCAGTTTGTTTTGTTGTGATTACCTGTGATTGTCCAAAGCTGATCACATGGCACAGGTGGGCTGTGATTGGCCCAGTCTGTACCATGTGATCACTATGACCAATCACAGATAACATAATTGTACACAATGGATGGCTTGAAAGGAAGCCACCCATTGATTTACAACTGTTATGTGAACTGCTGTGATCAGATACAGCGGTCACGTAGTACCAGCAGTGGGCCGGTACAGTGATCAGTCATCGTTTTTTTTTAAACAACTTAACAAATGAATCCAAAATAACTTCTGAAAACTATAAATCAATTCGGGACAACAAATCTGAATATACAAAACAAATTCTGAAAACAAATCATTTTAACATATTGAATATGATGGATCAAAATTATTACCTTAACCCCTTCAATACAGCGCACTTATACCCCTTCCTGCCCAGACCAATTTTCAGCTTTCAGCGCTCTCGCATTTTGAATGACAATTGCGCGGTGATGCAACGCTATACCCAAACAAAATTTTTATCAACTTTTTCCCATAAATACGGCTTTCTTTTGGTGGTATTTGCTCTACAAATAAAAAAGGCCAATAATTTTGAAAAAAAAAAAGTTTTTCTTTGTTTCTGTTATAAAACTTTGTAAATAAGTAAGTTTTCTCCTTCACTAATGGGCACTGATGAGGCAGTACTGATTTGCACTGATGAGGTGGCACTGATGGGCACTGATGATGAGGCACTTATATGCAGCACTGATGGGCACTGATAGGCGGCACTGATAAGCAGCACTGATGGGCACTAATAGGTGGCACTGATAGCTGGCACTGGACACTGATAGGTGGCACTGATGGGCACTGATAGGTGGCTCTGGTGGGCACTGATGGGTGGCACTGATGGGTGGCACTGATAGATAGCACTGTTCGGCAGCACTGATTGGGGGCACTGGCAAGCATTACTGAAAGACACAGTGCCATCCCTATTAGGCACTGATTGGCATACCTGGTGGTCATGGGTGGGCATCCCTGGAGGGGCTGCACTGAAAATTAATCAGTGCAGACCCCCCCCCGTCAGGAAAGCAGCCGATCGGCTCTCCTCTACTTGCGCCTGTCAGCACAAGTGGAGGAAAAGCCGATATACAGCTCTTCCTGTTTACACTGTGATCAGCTGTGATTGGACACAGCTGATAACGTGGTAAAGAGCCTCCGTCAGAGGCTCTTTACCTCGATCGGAGATGCGGTGTTTCAGACTGACACACCACACCACTGATCGCCGTGTCGTAAGACGTTCAATCAGGATAACTGAACCACTTTACATACATCATATTGCTATATGGCGGGCAGGAAGTGGTTAAGAATGAATCTGAAATGAAAATAAACACTTTTTTTTGTTGTGCACACCTCTAGTTGACAATGCTGCTGTCCAAAGATGACAACGCTTCTACTCCGTAGATACAGTGTAATGCCCTCTACAGACAATTTTCCGACAACAAAATCCATGTTGGCTCAAACTTGTCTTGCATACACACAGTCACACAAAGTTGGTCGGAAATTCCGAACGTCAAGAACGCGGTGACATACAACACGTACGACGAGCCAAGAAATATGAAGTTCAATAGCCAGTGCGGCTCTTCTGCTTGATTCCGAGCATGCGTGGAACTTTGTGCATCGGAATTATGTACACACGATCGGAATTTACGACAATGAATTTTGTTGTCGGAACATTTGAGAACCAGATTTTGTGTGACGGAAATTCCGATGGAAAATGTCTGATGGAGTCTACACATGGTCGGAATTTCCAGCAACAAGCTCACATCGAACATTTTCCATCGGAAAATCCTATCGTGTGTTCGGGCATAATAGTGAGCGGTGCCACCCCTAGGCAGGAAGTGCATTAACCGGTTCAATACAGGGCAATTTCACCCCCTTCCTTCCCAGGCCAATTTTTAGTTTTCAGCGCTGTCGCACTTTAAACGTCAATTGCACGGTCGTGCGACGTTGTACCCAAAAAAAATTGACATCCTTTTTTCACCACAAATAGAGCTTTTTTTTGGTGGTATTTGATCGCCTCTGCGGTTTTTATTTTTTGCGCTATAAACAAAAGAAGAGTGACAATTTTGAAAAAAACACAATATTTTTTACTTTTTGCTATAATAAATATCCCAATTTTTTTTTTAAAAAACACATTTTTTCCTCAGTTTTGGCCGATACGTATTCTTCTACATATTTTTGGTGAAAAAAATCACAATAAGCGTATATTGATTGGTTTACACAAAAGTTATAGCGTCTACAAAATACGGGATAGATTTATGGCATTTAAAAAAAAAAAAAAAAAATTTTATTTTTTTAGCGGGGATCGCGATTTTTTTTGGTGACTGCGACATTATGGCGGACACATCGGACACTTTTGACACATTTTTGGGACCAATCACATTTATACAGCGATCAATGCTATAAAATTGCATTGATTACTGTGTAAATGTGACAGGCAGTGAAAGGGTTAACCACTAGGGGGCGGGGAGGGGTTAAGTATGTTTCCTAGGGAATGATTCTAACTGAAGGGGGAGGGGACGCACTAGGGGAGGAGACCGATCAGTGTTCCTTCATTCTGGGAACACAGATCGCTCTCCTCAGAGCTGACAGGCTGTGGATCTGTGTGTTTACACACACAGATCCACATGCCGGCCCGGTTAACGGGCAATCGCGGGTGCCCGGCAGACATCGCGGCCGCCGGGCACACGCACCGGGTCCCGAGGAACGCGGTGGGCGCGCGTGCTCCCGGCGGCGCGCGCGCGCCCCCTAGACGGCCGGGAATCCCAGGACGTCATATGACGTCCTCCCAGGATGGGAGATCCCATCTGTGGACGTCATATGACTATGGGCGGGTACTGAAGTGGTTAATGACTGGGTCACCAGGTGAAAATTAAGAAGAAAAAAGGAATGAAATAAATAAATTGAATGCAGTCACAACGTCTAAGGACTGGTTCTTGGGTTTACACTTTAATCATTGAAAGTTAAAAAAAAATAAATTCAATGTTTATACCTACATTACCAGACATGGGTTGTACTTGCATTTGCATATGTAGCGCACTCCCTTAGGAGCCGCAGTTAAACTGGGACCCCCCACCCTCCATAGCCAGGCACACTCAATTTTCACAGGCACTCCGTAGACAGAGAACAGTCCGTGACTTTACTTTTGCTGTTTATTGAGGGTAATAACTTGGATAGGGATGGAAGGTTATGGGATGCCCACGTAGCTTTAGCAGAACTTAAAGGGATACTTTTCCTATATACAATCTCTATATACAGCTCCACTTCTTCCTCCAGCACACACTTGCTTGCAAAACCCAGCTGGATCACTGTGTGAAGATCTGACAGTCACTCAGATTAAAGGCAATGGCCCATTACAGGCAGAAACCCCTTGGTTTTGTAAAAGAAAACAAAGTAGATATGGCGCTTTTCTATTTATATATATACCTAATGTCAGGTATATATGACATTAGGTATATATATAATATATACAGATGACGTCAGAGTGACGAAACGTGTAGGGTGGAGTCAGCATACGTCCTTGCATCATTTCCGGCTACAGGCACTGGTGTCAGCAACATATGCTTGTATTATTCCAGTTGAATGTGAGTACCTTTCCACATGTTTGTGCAATAAATAGTTTTCTACAGTATCATGCTATTGGGCTCCCTCTCTCTTTTTATAATGTTTGGTATATGATGGGATCTCTTCATAATCAACATCAAGGATGAGACAAACCCCAAATTGCTACACAGTGGCATATACTGTGGATGCCTTAGACCCCAGGAGGGAGAGAAGTTTCTGGTGAGTGCCGCCATAATAGGAGCACGAATAAGGCACGCATGGTGTGATCACTCATTGGAAAGTGAATTAGATCAAAAATGGATTTCCTCACTGGCACAAGAGCACTTTATTGATTTCAAATGTTTTTTGGACTATTGTTTTTTATCAATTCATATTAGTATAAGATCAACAGTTGGTTTTTGATTGGCACAACTAGCACTTTATTGATCTTATAATTTTGCACTATTGTGACAGATTAGCTAATATTGGTAAATTGGAAGTTTACATGCTGGGGGATCTATTCAGCTTTATATGATTATTCCACATAATTATTCGCCTTAGATTATTGGTTTATTTTCATTCTTTATTTTTTATTTTTATTTTTATGTTGACAAACAGAGAATGGTGAATTGTGTTCACAGTATGTAAAGTATCTAAATATATATCAACACCATATTTTTTAGTTCACGGATTTGCATTATATACACTTAGAATATTATTTATTTAACACATCAATATTATTATATCAGTTTAATTTATTCAGAGCTTATATTTTCAAAACATTTTTCACAATCACGTTTATAGGAAAAGTAGCAGATCAAGCTGTTTTCAAACAGGTACTTTTGTTTACCCCTAATTGGGGTTTAATTAACAGCACTTACCAGCAGGTACATATTAGAGCAGCATCATTTGTATTTTATCCTTTTTTTCTCTCATTGACTTATTCCACTTATTGGTAGTGGCGGTGGTCTTATTAGCATCCCTTTAAAATCAATCCTCCAAATGAAAACACCTGACATTAGGTATATATATATAAATAGAACAGTGCCATATCTACTTTTTTTTATTTTACTTTTTCACTTACTCCACCTAGTGGTAGTAACTGGTAGAGGCAGCAGCAATGCTGTATCCTGGCCTAGGCCACCAAGGCCCAGGCCTAGGGCAGCACTTTGCAGGGGGGCAGCACGGAAAGAGTCCCCGCCGGCTTGCGCTACACAGTTAGTGTAGCACTATTCTTATGGGGGGGGGGGACTGGGCTGAGAGGCAAATTAGTCTAGCCCCCCCATAAAGCAGCCTCATTGCTTCCGGTCTGCGGGCGGCTGGCATGCCGCAACTGGGGGGGGGGGGCGCCGCTTCTAATTTTGACTGTCCTCTCATCCTGGACCACAAACCTTCCTCACTGTGCTATATGTTTTCTGCTGCACTATTAACATGGCTATATCTTCAAAGTTCTCTCCATAAAATTATCAGAAATTTTTGCTTAAGGTAGAACTATAGGCAACACTTTTTTTTCCCCCCATTTTGGATAGAGTTAGGGAGGGTTATAACCCCTGTCAATTTTTTACCATCCCTGTCCCATTGCAGAAATTTCCCTTCACTTCCTGCCCCATAGCCAAAGAGGAAGTGAGAGGAAATCTATGCAAATTAAGGAGATCCATTGCGCCCCCCCAGGCCCTCAGAACTAGTGTCCCCACTCGAAAATTTCAGGACGGGTCTTAAACAGCAAGGGATGTGGCCTTGACAGGAAGGGGTGGGTCATATTTAAATTAGGGGGTGCACAAGTTTAGTCAGGCTTAGGGCAGCACAAAATCTAAATACACTACTGGGCAGCAGTTCCATTAATTAGCTCCCAGTTCCAACCCTTGAGCTGGTACTTATTCCTTTGCGTGGAAACATTCCTTTTCTTTTCCCCTTGGTTTTGTAGCAAAGATTACAGTGTCCAGCTTGCTACATAGTTAGCCAGGTTGAAAAAAGACACAAATCCATCTAGTTCAACCAATAAAAGAGAAGAAATAAAAACTCTTCCTCCTGTGGCTACTGATCCCAGCACCACCTCTTCAGGCACTACCAACCCACCTGGCTGCAGCTGGCCATTTACTAGCAATCCAGGCTAACTTCTCCACACCAGTCCTCCAGACTGACACTTACCAGACCACCTGGCTGATTCTCAGGAGATCTCCTAGTAGTGCTGCCTGCTCCTGCTGTCTTCTCTCCTTGCTCATGTGCCCCCAGAAAGGGCTTCCTCCGTGTGTTATGGCGGATCTTTCCAGCACCCAAGCCCCGTCCCAAGACTAGGGGGCACCCTTGAGAGCCACCGGCAGCCTCCTCAGCACTCCATCTCCATCCTCCACCCATCACACCCTGCTGGTGTGACTCATGCCTAATTATGAGGTGACTTGTCCCCTGCCAGCCCTTTACTGGGGATTGGCTGAGGCCCTCGTAAATATTCCAAGCAGCTCCTCCTAGTCTCCACCCACTATGTCTAGAACATTCTCCAATGTCCCAGAAAACAAGGGGAGGCACCAGTGAGGCTGCTAGGATGAGTCCTCCAACCCTACCTCACTGAACCCTGACCCAGATTCACAACTCAGGCATAGCCCTGAGCTGAATAAATTTACTTACACTAACAAGCCTACTCTACAAAAAAAACTACTTTACACCTAGCACACACTAGAGGGTGCTACACATAATATATATTATTTGCTTTGTGATGCTTTAAGTTAACTGCTACATTTTGTCATCCCATACAATTTCACTTTTAATTTGAGTGACTCGATCAACAGTTGTTTAAATTCCCAAACAAAGGATAGTTGCTCACATGCAGAGGGTTTTGGGGCATTCGCTATATTTAAAAATGCATTGAAAGACTTTAATAAACATATAACTGGATTATATATTGCTCTTCACATAAAACAGAAGTTTAGATAAGACTATGGATTTTCTTTAAAGCACATCATGCGTGAAAAAATACATCCGAACAATAACATCTACGTTGCCTTTAGAGAATGACAACCTGTTAAGATGTCAGCAAATCTTCTCCTTCCCGATCGTCGGCTTCAAGTTCCATCTGTCAGAAGTCTGATGAGATTTCAGAAGCAGTCAGGGCACACCAGATAAGTAAATTAAGCTTTATCCTTGTGCTCCATGGAGATTCAAATATGGAAGCTCAACGAAACAATCTGTGGGGGGAATGCAAGTTAGGGATGTGTCAGGATGTGTTTTTTTTTTTTTTTTTGCTAAATTACTTTTACGTTTTTTGGTTTCTGTAGTCAAGCTAACTTTACCTCAACAGAAGTGACTCCTTAAGTGTATTTTCTTTGCCACATGCTGTTTGTGTTTTCTCCAGCAGGGTGTGCTAGAGATGATTCTGTGTTATGGGTAATGAATAGCCTGACCAATCAGTAGGCCTGGGAAACCTGCTGATGCATGCTGGGATAACTATTAAATATGTAGTGAACTTCCTGTTCTGTCTCCTTTTTTTTTTCTGGACTTTTGCCTTGTGAGGATACCACTAGACATGTGCATGACGAAAAAAATGTGTTTTTATTCGTTTAGATTCATTAATCTAGTTATTTAGTTTTGTTGAATTTGGTTGATTCGTTCAATTTGTAGTCAGGAATTTGTATACGGAATTTTTTTCAAATTTACCTATTTTTTCGATAACTTTCGAATTAGTCTAAACCAAAATGTTATATTTTTTTTTCAATTCAAATGTGACAAAGTGAACAAACAAAAGAAAAATCTTCATCAAATGATTACAATGACTCTTTAAATCTCCTTTGGCTTAACAAAAACAGCATTATTTCGAAATGGTACTCTAATAACACACGCACAGCCTTTGATTTCAGAAATATGTTTGCAGTTCGAATTTGAAGTAAAATTCGACTTGAATTTCAATTTGAATTTCAGAATTCGGACGAATTTCATTTCGATATTAGGAGCATTCGGTAAACTTCTTTTATACTGTAATTCGGGTATTTGAATACATCTGAATCTCCGAATAACGAAAAATGTGTCAGAATATTAATTTGGAACGAAACGAACCGCACATGTCACCTTAGAAGTTCAGTCTCTCCTATTCCTTAGCCCTAGCGCATGGACTGATGCAGGGATCTTCCCTCCTGAGGGGTAAAGCTGAATGCTTTTTTTTTCTTTTGCAAACATTTTTATTAAGTATGAATGTAACAGAAAAAATTATAGAAGAGCGGTAAAAAAAAAAAAAACAAAACATCAGAAACATATACAGTATATGTCAACCATATTAAAGATATAAAACCAGGACTTTTTTCAGCGGGGGGCTGGAGGGTCTATTGATACTGGCTGCTGGGAGTCCATTGTTACTGGGGTGAATCTATTGTTGCTAGCTACAGGGGATCTATTTTACAGCTTTTCTTGTTAGCATTAACAAATTCCATACATATTACACAAAGTTATACTTGGTTCTGTATTCTCTAAAAGGGGTGGTACTGGGAGGTGGGTTGGGGGTGGAACCAAGGGACGGTGCTCGGAGGTGGGTAGAGGGCAGAGACAAGGGGTGACCTGCAAGGGGGAGTTCCTGCACCTATTCTCTGATTTAAAAAAAAAGCCCTGTATAAAATATACATGTACCAAAGTAAAGAACAATCAAAAGGGCACATTTGCAATATTCAGATAAAAAAAAAAAAAATTACAGGTGTATC
The DNA here is from genome assembly GCF_042186555.1 of Aquarana catesbeiana. NCBI lineage: Eukaryota > Metazoa > Chordata > Amphibia > Anura > Ranidae > Aquarana > Aquarana catesbeiana. The sequence continues at coordinate 922,435,002 of NC_133324.1, forward strand.
TTATGTATAAATTAAAAAAAATTTGGAAGAGGATAAAGCATTCACAGTGCAAGTGAAGTACAGCATTAACAGCCATGATTGATCTACAGTAGAGAAGCAATAAAGAAAGCAAGGATCCCACTTGGCATCAAAGCAAGATTTAAACTCTTTAATGGCATGAAGTATTTTTTTCCTCAACATAATTGCATCCACTCTAGAGATGATTTGTAAGAAGGGGATATCAGAGGATTTTCAATGGTATGTGATAACCTATGGCAAAGAAAGGCCCTGAGTAAAAGAAAGAATGCAATAGACGTAGGGCTGGCATGACAGGGGTTAAAGGGGCTTGTTAAGTTACTGAGTCTAGGGCTACAGGATAGGTTAGCAGGCTGCAGGAGGCAGGATTTGAGCCGGGAGGAGTAAAGGGTAATTAAGCAGTGAACAGGAAGGGGAGAAGAGGGTGGAGCAAATTCCCACCCTCCCGCCCTGAATATGTTGGTTTGGAACCGGTTAAGGAATCAGGGGGTCATTCTAAGCCAGATGTGTTGGTGGCAGGGTGCAAGGTCCTTTTTTAGGTTATATAGGCACCAAGAGTTATGGTGTAGGGACCCGTCTGAGGTACGGCTCCCAGGTGGTGGATGTGTACCTGCTAGTTGTCTCCGAGTTGGTATTTTTTTGCGGCTGGAGGCCTGTGAAAGGAGAAGCAGGTACTGTCCTGAGTTCTATGCCTATAAGGACCTTGTAGCCTTTTCTCTTTCACAAACAGTCTCATCTGTTTTTTATGTTATTAATGTTAATTATTGGTTATTTATATTTGTTTAGTAAAAAAGACTGCTATGGCCAATTTAACTCCAATTTTGTGTGATGTGGTCACTAAGGGTAAAGGTGGGGTTTTCTTGGTATAGCATTAACAAGACATATTTAATACCATAGTCAAGCAACACAGAGTGTCTGTATCAGATGTTCAAAGGGACATGGAAGGTCCGGGATGGTAGGGAACAGTAGGCAGTTTGCCTGTGTCAGACTAATGTAGCTGTTAAATTAAAGATCTCTTGCCAGACTGGAGCTATTTTCTCACCATCCCAAAATAAATGTAAAAAGGAGCCAGGTTGGGAGAAACCACAGAAAAAGGATTGTGGGACCCGTGAGTAAATAGCATGTATCCTAAGTAGAGTATAATACCGTCTGGTGAACAATTTAAGTGCTGTTTCCCTAATTGTTAGGGATTTAGTACATTTCCAGAGATTGTGCCACATAGTGTTCCACTCCTGGTCCAAAAATTGCTTTCCAATCTCCTCCTCCTAACAAGCCATATATGAGAGTTTGGTGACCATCTCAGTAGCTGAGACACAATTATAGAGATTCTAAAAGAGTCCCCTCGCCTGAGTATGTTTATGGCAAATGCACTCATAAGTGGCATTAAAAATGGACAGAGAAAGCGAATAAGGCAGGGCATAAAAGTGCCTGATTTGTAGATAATGAAAAAACTCAGAAGAGGGTACCAATCTCGAATTTTGGAGCTGGGAAATGGAGACAAATGTAGAACCCTCCTGAAAGTGGGAAATATTAGTCATCGCATGGGTTTTTTCCACCAGTGAAAATCTCCAGGTTGGGAAAAGGCCGTCACAAATCTGGGAGTCCCCAAATATGAAGACCGTGGTCATATATTGGATGTTAATTGAAACTTATTTCTATAGAGGTTCCAAAGTTTAAGAGACTGGGAAACTAAAAGATTATGTGATGATTGTTTCTTTATAGGAGCTTTATTAGACCAAAGAAAACCTGGTAGAAAATACGATGAGATAGAATTACACTAAAATTTAAGCCAAGGGACTTTAGAGTCCATAATGTTCCACTGAGCCTATTGCGTTAGTCGCGAGGCGATATAATAAAGCCATATCTGTAAAGCCAGACTTCCCTGTTTATGCGAATGATATAAAATAGATATAGCATATCTGGGTGGTTTATTATACCAAATAAATTTATTCAAATCCCACTGAATATTTGATAGATAAGACTTAGAGATTCTAATCAGTGGGGCTCTGAACAAATAGAGTAATTTGGGGAGAACATTAATTTTAACAGCTATGACTTTCCCTAAAAAGGAGATGCAAAAGGACAACTATAATTTAAGCATCTGCTAGATTTTAGTAACAATAGGAGGGTACATACATTGAAAAAAAGCTTGGAACACTGAGGGTAGGGCAATGCCCACATTTGATATAGAAGAAGTAGACCAAATAAAGAGAAAACTTCTCTGGGCGCCTCCTACTTACAAGGGGGCACATTAATGAGCAAAGCCATAGATTTCGTAAGGTTGACCATAAGGCCTGTTAGAGCTGAAAATTTAGTCAACACCTAACTTGAAAACATTTTGACCTTTAGAATAACCCTTTAGCTTTGTGGTGAATGATAGCTGTAGCTAACGGCTATATCCCTCATGCAAAAAGCAGGGGTGAAAGATGACACTCCTGGCCTTGTACCCCTACCAAGTGGGAAGAACCCAGAGTTGCAACCGGGAAGACGAATTCAGGTTTTAGGAGAGGCATATAAGGCTTGAAAACCATGAAGAAATGGTTCATGGTAAAGCCAGACCTCCCTGTTTATGTGAATGATATAAAATAGATATAGCATATCTAGGTGGTTTATTATACCAAATAAATTTATTCAAATCCCATTTGATATAGAAGAAGTAGACCAAATAAAGAGAACTTCTCTGGGCACCTCCTACTTATAAGGGGGCACGTTAATGAGCAAAGCCATATAATTCGAAAGGTTGACCATAAGGCCTGTTAGAGCTGAAAATTTAGTCAGTATCTAACTTGAAAACATCTTGACCTTTAGAATAACCCTTATTATCATGGTGGTGAATGATATCTGTAGCTCTAACCCTCATGCAAAAAGCTGGGGTGAAAGAAGACACCCCTGCCTTGTACCCCTACCATGTGGGAAGAACCCAGAGTTGCAACCTGGGAAGACGAATTCAGGTTTTAGGAGAGGCATATAGGGCTTGAAAACCATGAAGAAATTTGCCTTGAAAACCATATCATTGTAGGAGTAAAGAAAGATAATGCCAAGTAACACTATCAAAAGCCTTATTAATATCTAGGCTTACTAGTAAAATCTCTTATGAGAAAAGATTGGCAGCTTGTATGATGTTCATGGCCAAACGTATATTATCTGTGATCTGTTTATTTGGAATTAAGCCAGATTGAAAGGGTGTGGTGATTGACTGGTTGAGTGGGAAATAATACACAGAAGTCTTTTCCGTGACAGCGCGCGGAAAGGAATGCCGATAACTGGCAAGTGTGTTTACATGTGGTAAAGAGCAGCTGTCATTGGCTCTTTACACCGATCGATTGGCTCTTTACCTCGATCGGTGGTGTGCCGTTGTCAGCGCTGGGCTCAGCCCTTCCTTCTCTAGGCTGGCCGCTCAGCTGTCGGTTAATTGACAGCTCCTATCTCTCCACAGTTACTCAGCTGTTGATGATAACCTGCTGGTCAGTCCTGCCTACTTAAGCCATCCAGCCCAGAGGATCTCTGCCTTCGCCTTAGTCAACATCACAGAGACGCTCTCCTGCATTCCTGTTAAAAGATTTGCTTGGCTTTTGTTGTTCCTTGGCTGACATCCCTTCTGGCTCCAGATCCTGCTTGCCGTTTTACTACGCTCATCTCCGGCTTCCTGATGTTTGGCTTGTCTGACTATCCGTTCCAGTTCCTGAACTCTGGCTATGTTTTGACTACATTTGTTCTATTTACTTTTATTATTAAACAAGTGTAATTGAAATGTACTTTTGTCTCGGTCTGATTTCATGGTTTCTGACAACTGGGTCCTAGAGACACAGTTTACCGCTGATCGCCCCGCACCCCCGAGGGGCAGTTACCAGCAAAAAATGGCAGCTGCAGGCATCATCCTGGTATAACCACTTAAAATCTGGCGACGTAGGGGTACACCGCTGGTCATCGGGTGGTTAACCGGCGAGAAACACATTAACTCTTCAATTTATCACCCCTTCAGCAGACGTTTTCCAAACTTCAACTTTTTGGCTCATCCAATTTTCAATTTGTGCCCATTAACTGTATGAAAAGTGAATGAACTGTTCAAATGACAGATTTTCTAATGATTTTTTTTAATCTAATGTATGGGCACCATTAGAGACAATCCACCAGTGGAAGCTCCCATGGTTATCTCCCAGCATGGTTCCTTTAAAGACAGTAATATATACAGTATAAATTGAAATCGTGTCATGAAATTATTTGTTTTGCTTGTTTAGGCTTGCGCAGGCTTTTGAAATATTCACCTTGCCAAACAGAAAATGTAGAAATTGTACTTGTTGCTATGGAAGCTGGGCAAATTATAGCCGTATGGAACATTGCATCTGGGTGGCCATTCAGTAGATGACTGCAGTTAACTTTGGAAAGCTATGTTTTCAGATCCCCTGTGACAGGGGCCAAAATGTAGGCATTTCCAAACCGACAAAGGTTTAAAGAAAAAGAGATCCTAAAAACAAAATTGTAGCACTTTTTCTTTTTTCATATATTGCTCCTTTGATTTTAATTCTCAGGGACTAGGCATAAAAAAGTTGCAGTTTAGCCACTTCCTAACCAACGTACTTATATATACTCACCGGCCACTTTATTAGGTACACCTTGCTAGTACCGGGTTGGACCCCCTTTTGCCTTCAGAACTGCCTTCATTCTTCATGGCATAGATTCAACAAGGTGCTGGAAACATTTTGGTCCATAGTGACATGATAGCATCACGCAGTTGCTGCAGATTTGTTGTCTGCATATACATGATGCGCATCTCCTGTTTCACAGCATCCCAAAGGTGCTCTATTGGATTGAGATCTGTTGACTGTGGAGGCCATTGGAGTACAGAGACCTCATTCTCATGTCCAAGAAACCAGTGGTGAGATGATTGGAGCTTTGTGACATGGTGCAATGTCCTGCTGGAAGGAGCCATTGGAAGATGGGTACACTGTAGTCATAAAGGGATGGACATGGTCAGTAATAATACTCAGGTAGGCCATGGCATTTAAACGAAGCTCAATTGGTACTAAGGGGCCCAAAGTGTGCCAAGAAAATATCCCCCACACCATTACACCACCACCACCAGCCTGAACAGTTGATACAAGGCAGTATGGATCCATGATTTCATGTTTACACCAAATTCTGACCCTACCATCTGAATGTCACAGCTGAAATCGAAACTCATCAGACCAGGCAATGTTTTTCCAGTGTTTTATTGTCCAATTTTGGTGAGGCTATGTGAATTGTAGCCTCAATTTCCTGTTCTTAGCTGACAGAAGTGGCACTATGCATGGTCTTTTGCTGCTGTAGCAGCTTCAAGGTTCGATGTGTTGTGTTCAGAGATGGTATTCTGTATACCTTGGTTGTAACAAGTGGTTATTTGAGTGGCCATTTGTCTGCCCATTCTCCTCTGACCTCTGATATCAATAAGGCATTTTTCTCCACACAACTGCCGCTCACTGGATATTTTCTCTTTTTCGGACCATTCTCTGTAAACCCAAGAGATGATTGTGCGTGTGAAAATCCCAGTAGGTCAGCAGTTTTTGAAATACTCAGAGCGGCCTGTCTGGCACCAACTACCATGCCACATTCAAAGTCACTTAAATCCCCTCTCTTCCCCATTCTGATGCTCAGATTGAACTTCAGCAAGTCGTCTTCACCACATCTAGATGCCTAAATGCATTGAGTTGCTGCCATGTTGCTGCCATGATGAGCAATTTGTGTTACCAAGCAATTGATCAGGTGTACCTAATAAGGTGGGTGGTGAATATATGCCCTTGGGAAGTGGTGGTGAAATCTGGATGATAGCTGCAGTCATCAACCAGATGTCTTTTTTTATATCCAGCAATTTCACCACTGTGTGCTGTCGTTTCCGGGCTTCCCTGTCTGACCAGGAAGCCTGGGGCTGCTACTGGCGATAACGCCGGCTGACTATAGAGATGAAGGAGGAACTTCCATTCCCCCTTTGACCCAGAGAAACTATCTGCAGTTCTACAGTGGCCTCGACCTGTAGGTCTACGTCTGCTACAAATTTTCCTGGCTTTGCCAATTATTATCACAAGTTTTTTCGTAACTTCTCTTCTCTGGTCAAACCCTTGACTGATATGACCAGAAAGGATGGTAACTCACAGAATTGGTCTCCAGTTTTCAATAAAGCCTTTGAGTCTCTCAAGGCTGCCTTTCTTTCAGCTCCTGTGTTGGCACATCCTGATCATGTTACCCTTAATTCTTGAGGTTGATGCATCTGAGACTAAAGTTGGTGCCCTTCTTTTTCAACATCCTACTTCTGAGAGTGCTATGCATCCTTGTGGGTACTTTTCCAAGAAATTGTCTCCTGCGGAATGCAATTACGAGAGAGGGAACATAGAGCTGTTAGTGATCATTTTAGCTCTTAAAGAATGGAGGCATCTCCTCAAAAGTACCACTTTGCCGGTTCTCATTTTGGCTGACCACAAGAATTTCACATTCTTGTCTGAGGCAAAACGTTTCTCTCCCAGAAGGGCACGATGGGCTCATTTTCTGTCAAGCTTCAATTATATAGTCTTGTTCTTACCCGTTACCGAGAATGTAAGGGCTGATGTATTGTTGCGACAGTTTTCCTCAGCTTCCTAGATGGAGTTAGTTCGTGTGATACCTCCTGATTGTATTCTGGCCACTGTTAGTACCAGTCTCAATTCACTCTTGGGTGACAGAATTCTTGCCGCTCAGATCCACTCTCCTCCCGAGAAACCTTGTGACCGCTGCTTTGTCCCTGAGAGTCTCGGCACTGCTTTGCTCCAGGCTTACCATTCCCAAGACAGCTGGCCTCCCAGGGAAGATTAAACCCATTTGGGCCATTTTCCCAAAATTTTGGTGGCCTAGTCTCCATGCGGATGTAGCCGATTGTTCCATGTGTGCTCAGTGTAAGACACCACGACACCTTCCAGTGAGTCTCTTACAACCCATACCCAATGGAGAGAGGCCTTGGACCCACCTGTCTCTGGTTTTTATTGTGGAGTTACCCAACTCCCAGGGCAACACAGTTATTCTTATGGTGGTTGACCGGTTCTTGAAAACGTCACATTGTATTCCACTTAAGAAGTTCTAAAGAACTGGCGTCCATTTTTGCTCTGGAGGTCTTTCGAGTACATGGGTTACCCAAGGTTATCATCTAGGACAGGGGTAGCCAAATGGTCTCCAGATTTTGGTGAGCCTTTTGTGCACAGTTGGGAATTCAGCTTTCCTTCTCCTCTGCATATCACCTGCAGTCCAATGGGGCAGCAGAATGAGCCAACCAAGCCTTGGAGCAGTTTCTACACTTCTATATTTCTGACCACCATAACAACCGGTAAGACCTCTTAGGTGGAGTTTGCTCACAATAGTGCCATCAATACCGCTTCCCGATTGTCTCCATTTTTGGCAAATTATGGTTTCCAACCCTCCATGTTGCCCAACTCATTTACTCCTCAAAGAATTTCTGCATTAGAGGAGCATCTCCGTGGTCTTCGTTCCACTTGGGTACAGTTCCAAGAGTCCTATCAACGTGCCAGTTAATTGGAAGGGGTACGGTCCGGAGGAGCGCTCTTGGGTATCATCCTTGGACGTACATGCTCCTGTCCTTCTCCGTGCTTTCCATAGATGTTTTCCCCTCAAATCTGGGGCCCTCCAAGGGAGAGGGGTCGTTGAGGAGGGGGTTACTCTCAGGGCTGGGCTCAGCCCTCCCTTCTCAGTGCTCAGCTGTCAGTTAATTGCTAGCAGTCATTGTTCCACAGTGCCTCACCTGGTGATCATTTCCTGCTCGTCAGCCAGCCCCTTCTGGCTATTTAAACTGCCTGGTTCATTTATCCCATGTCTTCGCTTTAGTCAACATATCTGTAGATTCTCTGCTGTGTTCCTGTTAAAGACTTGCCTGGCTGACGTCCCTTCTGGTTCCTGATCCTGTTTGCTGTCTCTGGCTAGGCTGATCTCTGGCTTCCTGATTTACTGGCTTGCACCCTGAATATGTTTTGACTACATTTACTATTTGTACCATTTTTACCACTATTTTAAAATGTGTGATTTTTACTGCATATTCTGTCTCCGTCTGATTCATGGTTCCTGACACAAGCACACAGAACTCTGTACACAGATGGCTGTTTCTTCTACTTGAAATCAACTCAAAGAAAAAAGCAGCCAGATCTGTGAGTAAAAACGGCACACATTACACATTGTTAGACACAGTTAACCCTTTGATGTTAACCCATTCCCTTCCCAGCCAGTGTAATTAGTACAGTGTATAGTATTATCACTGATCACTGTATTAGTATCACTAGCCACGTCAGTGTCCCTCCCAGCCAGCGCCAGATTGCCCGCCACCCTATCACAGTCCCACTATAAGTCGCTGATCACCGCCATTACAGTATAGCGTCTATAGCTGCGTAAATCCCAGTATACAGTATATACCCTATATTGTAGATGCTATAACTTTTACACAAAGTGTTTACACTTTGCAACTACCACAATTTTATTCTCAAGGGTTTCTGCTTAAAAATATATATAATGTTTGGGGCAGGGGCGGATCCAGAGTCTTGTCTCGGGAGGGGCACTGCCAGAAAAGAAATTTTTTGGGGGCAATTTATTGGGGAAATAGCTGGTGTTGGCGCTTAAATCATCCCGGCACCATGGTTGTTATGGTGTCAGGGTGATTGAAGCGCATTATTTCTATTATCACATTGCTATATAAAATGAAATAGTTCAACCCACCATAATGCAGAATCAGTGGGAGCCCTGAGTGTGTAACTTGCCACCATCGCCTGCCACCAGATGCAGATTGTCACTTGCCACGTCACCTATCATGAGGATTGTCACTTGCCACGTCGCCTGTCACTAGATGCGGATTGTCAATTGCCACGTCGCCTGTCACCAGATGCGGATTGTCAATTGCCACGTCGCCTGTCACCAGATGCGGATTGTCACTTGACACATCACCTGCCACACGTTGCGAATTGTCACTTGCCACGTTGCCTGTCACCAGATGCGGATTGTCACTGGAGAATCAATGGAGATGGATCGGATGGATCCAGTAATCTTCTCAATAAGTCGTCTTTGTGTATTTCACTGCGCTCTGCACTGCAGACTGCCCAAGGTGCCAGGTGGAGAAGATGGAGGAGGTGGGTGGAGCCAACAATAACTCATGGGTGGTGGTGGCCTGTACTTTAGTGTGGACAACATGGAGGGAGGAGGGTGCCGGTGGGTGGGGCCAACACAGTCAGGGGCAGAGAAAGCCCTGCCGCCACTGACTGTGGACGAGGTGGCAGCCTGGCTGGACAATGGACATGTTAGTGCACTCAGCTAGTTACTGTACGTAAGGGGCGGAAGAACGGAAGTGGAAGTTAACACAATGAGTCTCAACTGCAACTGCCCTATTGCTCCAGCCTCCAGCATGAGCATCTCCTGTCACACACATTACAGATTACCAATGCAGCTTAGAATAGAGTAAATGTGCAGGAAGCATCACATGGATCCAGCCCTATTACAGCCCATGGCAGTTTATGCAACAACAGCAATGCAAAAAAAAAAAACCTTTGATCGTAGACAGATGACAAGTCAGAGGATGGAGATGGGTGATCTGTTGGTGTCCAGGAGCTGAGATTGTCCCATAAACAGTGAGCCAGCTACTGACAGCTCTATAGAAGAATCAAAGCCCAGCACACATGCCCACATTTGCCCTCTCCTAGCTGTCCCTGGTCATGCCAACACTCACTGTCATCGTACGTCGGTCGGCTCTGAGAGACTCGCGTCCTGCGTCCTCCGACCTCCGGCGTGACTCACTCACTGTGACTGACGTCACTCGTTGCTAGACGCCAGGCGGCCCAGTCGTTAGCAACGAGTGACGTCACGTCAGTCACAGTGAGTGAGGGAAGAGGCTCCACCCACCTCCTCCTGGTATCCTTTCTTGTCAGAGTGAGTGACCGCCGCTGCCCGTAACCACATAGACGCGAGTCTCTCTTTCTCGGCGCCGCTGATCGGCTCATGTGAGAGAGAGACTAGGGACAATCGATGACAATTCAGTGCTATTATTTCTGGGGGGGGGGGGGTTGCAATTGCCCTGTTGCCCCCCCCCCCCCCTGGATCCGCCCCTGGTTTGGGGTTCTAAATAATTTACTAGCAAAAAAAAAATGCAGATCTTTTGCATGTATGTGAGAAATGTCAGAATAGGCCCCATTTTGAAATGTTTAAGCCACCATAGATCCTATATATACAGGTCAGAAAAGAAACTGAGCTATTCTTTCAAAAAGATAATAGTTTTAGGCTTGGAAAATTGAGGCTGTGGGTTATGTACTGCACACTGACCACTGTTCCTACTTCAAAATAACTTTGTATTTTTTCATGACTTTTTTTTGTAACCACTTCTCTACCAGATTTTTTTTTCTCACACATGTTAACATCTGCATTTTTTTTCTAGAAAATTACTTAAAGTACTATTAAACGCAAAACCAAAATTGAAAAAAAGGAAAGAATATCTAAAAACAAAACTAATGCAGCCATCACATATAAGAATTGATAAGCTGCAATATAATAAATGTTTGTTTTTGGGTTTAATGCTGCTTTAAAGCCCCACACACATTTATATATATTTTTTTAAAGCAAAGACCCTCTAGAATAAAATGTTGGCAGTTGCAATTTTTTTTATGTCACACAAGATTTTTTTTTTCAATTAAATCTATATATTCAGGAAAAAATACACTTTAATTAATTATAGTGCATGCAAACACAATATAATACCCAATTTTTGGTAAAATATAAATAAAAAAGACGGGTTTGTTTTGCGTAAATAGATACAAAACAGGTTGAGTCTTAATGTATTGATGCTTACAAGTTATTAGATGTGGAGACTGCACTTGTTTAGTTTCTTATTTTTCCTGGTCCTTCCTGGTCCTTTTTTTCTAGAGATCATGCCAGCAGGCCGGCCCTACCACTTTGAGAGGGATTTTTATCCATCAGTTTTGTGTCGGGGAGGCAGGGTGACAACTGGCCCCTGGGCCGCTCCAGTGCCCTATAAAATGGCCGACCTGCTGCCCTTAACATGTATACTTATAGTTGCCGGGCACGAGAGTGCTTGCACACAGTCTAAGACCCCTTTTACACTACCGCAACTTCAAAGTTGTGCGATTTTGATGCAAGTTTTGCTGCAATTTCAGAGAATGCCTGTGTAACTCACATCAAAGTCGCACCAAAGTAGTGCAAGGATTACTTTGAAATTGGCATGACTTGAAATTGTACTAATATGAATGGTTGTCATTGAAAATCATGGGGAATGACTTGTCATGCTACTTTGCAGTCCCAAGTCGCAGGACAAGCCGTACAAGTGTGAAGGGGGACCTAAAACAGGTTGCTAAACACCGAGAACACATGAAGAGCTAAGGTGTGTGTGCTGCCAGTGGTGGGGTACCCAGAGGAGACAGAGAGCAATGAAAGATCCCTTCCCCACCAGCTCCGTCAGCAGCCATTGTTGGGGCGCAGCTTGCGAGGCTTGCTCTTCTATTGCGTGGAACTGGAGAAGGGGGTGCAGCCAGCCTCGCGCCCGGCTCGCCTTTTTCTGCTCTGGTGCATGCATAAGGCTAGGCACTAAAGACTGTGGGAGGACTTGGAGAGAGCAACAGAGAGGTAATATAAGTTAGTTCTTTGTGACAGGACACAAAGGGTGTCCATCATTTTTTCTAGTAGTGGCTGCTGATCTGCTGGATGGCCAAGTTGCATAACCTGTCATGCTCAAAAATCATTATACAGCCCAAGCTTGCCAGTATACTACCCTAGCTTGCCCCTATACTACCCTAGCCTCTCCCTATACTACCCTAGCCCACCCCTATACTACCCTAGCCCGTCTATATACTACCCTAGCCTGTCCATATACTACCCTAACCTGTCCATACACTACCCTGGCCTGTCCATATACTACCCTAGCCTGTCCATACACTAACCTAGCCTGTCCATACACTACCCTAGCCTGTCCATACACTACCCTAGCCTGTCTATATACTACCCTAGCCAGTCCATACACTACCCTAGCCTGTCCATACACTACCCTAGCCTGTCCATATACTACCCTAGTCTGCCCATATACTACCCTAGCCTGTCCATTTACTACCCTAGCCTGTCCATACACTACCCTAGCCTGTCTATATACTACCATAGCCTGTCTATATACTACTCTAGCCTGTCCATACACTACCCTAGCCTGTCCATATACTACCCTAGTCTGTCCATATACTACCCTAGCCTGTCCATATACTACCTTAGCCTGTCCATACACTACCCTAGCCTGTCTATATACTACCCTAGCCTGTCTATATACTACCCTAGTCTGTACATATACTACCCTAGTCTGTCCATACACTACCCTAGCCTGTCCATATACTACCCTAGTCTGTCCATATACTACCCTAGCCTGTCCATATACTACCTTAGCCTGTCCATACACTACCCTAGCCTGTCTATATACTACCCTAGCCTGTCTATATACTACCCTAGTCTGTCCATATACTACCCTAGTCTGTCCATACACTACTCTAGCCTGTCCATATACTACCCTAGCCTGTCCATATACTACCCTAGTCTGTCCATACACTACCCTAGCCTGTCCATATACTACCCTAGCCTGTCCATATACTACCCTAGCCCGTCCCTTGAAATTGAACATAATGGAATGTCATATCATTTTACATATAGACAAGATGCTGTTGCATTTAAAACTGACTTTCTGATAAATTTAATTTTGGTTTTAATTATCATGATACAAAATAATGTATGTGGGGCCCTTTGGTGCTTTGGTGGGCATGATTTTTTTTTGGGGTGGTGGTGGGGGGCAGCATTTCATTCTTGGATCCAGGCAGCCCAATGTCTTGGGCCAGCCCTGCCTGCTGGTAATACACTTCCTGTCCTAGGGTGACAATGTTGACTTACCATGCTGCCTCTGTGGAGTAGCAGCATTGGAGGTGTTATGTAGTTTACAGAAGTAGCTGGAAACAATGCTAATTGATAACTGTCAGCACTGGCAGAGAGCTCAGAAGGGTATCAGATTTCACTAGATTTCTGGCAGGATTAAATGTTTTATTTTGCAGAACTAATAAGAATAAGAAGATCATAGTTAGGGTTTACATTAGGGATGCACCAATAGCATTTTTTTTACGAGTACAAGTACTAATACTTTTTTTTTTAGTATTCGCCAAAACCAATTACCGATACCTACCGCAACTGTTTTGTTTACACTTCATCTGTCACCAATCGTACAAAGCATTGAAAAGTTATTTACAAATTACATTTTTTTATTTTTTTTTCATTTTGCGCTTTTTTCAATGTGAAACTAACAATGTGTAAATATATGTTAAAAGTGTAAAAATATTAATCAACAAAGCAAACAAAAAAAAGTTAAAATTATTAATAGTTTATAAAATAGAAGTGAACAAAAAAAAAATCAGCAGGAAAATAATAAATAAAAGGAGAAGGAAAATAAGGAGTTGATGGGTTTTACTTTCTCTTTATTCCCCATCCAAAGTAAAAGCACAATGGGCTAATATGCATTGCCAGTCACAGCACACGGTTTCTTCCCTGCGCATGCGCCGATGACCTCATCAGCGCACTACTAGGTAAATATCTCCTAAACGGCGCTCGTTTAGGAGATATTTTTAGTATGTATAGGTAAGCCTTATTATAGGCTTACCTATATGTAAAAAATGTCTCTGGGGGATTTACAGCCAATTTAAGGCTGATTAGAGTAAATTAAGGGTTATTAAGGGCTTAAAACAGAGGAACATTTACACACAATTTACATACACACACAATTGTGCTCCTAAGTTTATAAACCCTGGCAGAATTGATGATTTATTGGCCATTTTTTAGAGAATATGAAGGATAACACAAAAACACTCTTTCACTCATGGTTAGTGTTTGTCTGAAGCTATTTATGTGTTTACTCTTTTTAAATCATAATGGCAACAGAAACTACCCAAATGACCCCGATCAAAAGTTTACACACCCCAGTTCTTAATACCATATATTGCCCCCTTTAACATCAATGACAGCTTGAAGTCTTTTGTGGTATTTGTGGATGAGGCTCTTTATCTTCTCAGATGGTAAAGCTGCCCATTCTTCTTGGCAAAAACCTCCAGTTCCTGTAAATTCTTGGGCTGTCTTGCATGAACTGCACGTTTGAGATTTCCCCAGAGTGGCTCAATGATATTGAGATCAGAAGAATGAGATGACCACTCCAGATCCTTCACTTTATTCTGCTGTAGCCAATGACAGGTCAACTTGGCCTGCACCCCATATTGACAGAAAAACACAGAATTGTTGACATTTTTGCAGATTTATTAAAAAAGAAAAACTGAACTATCACAACTGATAATTGCCGTTTTTTTTTTTTTTTTTTTTTTTTTTTACATTTCAGCTATCAATGGGGGGAATCCCGCTGACAGCTGAAAAAACCGAGCCTGAAAGTATCGGTTTCAGGTATCGGAGCTTTTGCACGAGTATCAATACTCAGTATTGGCACTGATACCAGTAACGGTATCAATGCAACCCTGGTTTACATAAAACCCTTCTATACTTAAAAAGCATAAAAAAAATTTCCCCAAAAAATTTTTATTTTTATTTATGAGAACAAACAAATTGACATGTGGTATTGTAGAGTAATATCGGACATGAACAGTACATTAAGCAAAAATTAAGACAGGCATAGGTACATTCGATGTCCCATTGACCCCGCATAAACCTTAATAAAATTTGTCCCACCATTAAGTCCATTCAGTTGAGTATGCTTTATTTTATATGGGAGTGACCGGTTCAAGTATCATCAGTATTACCGATATGTTACAGTACTTAGGTATAATGGATGGCATTATATTTCGTGAGGTTGGGAGAGCCCTTTGTGGCGTGGGTGTCTGAGATTGCTCAAAGTGTCTCTCATCCAGTGGGGGTACCTTGTGTTTGTCAAGGTAGGCTAGCTATGTTTCGGGAGAGTCTAAAGTGGGGTAGGTGGGGTCTGTTGTCATTAGTATCTTGTAAAGGTCACGTAGTGTCAGGTCAATGGGGAGGGGGGTAAAACTAAAAAATATAAAAGGGTAAGAAAAGGGGGGAGTGTCAGGAGAGGGGAGGAAATATGGGTGGTCAGTAAAAGAAGGAGGGCTCAAGATGTAGTAAGTGGAGTTGTGGGTAGGTAGGATGGAGATAATAGAAAAGGAGAGGCGAGGAAACCAAAGGACGGTTTAAGGTTAGGAGGATGCATAGTCTAGTGTGGGTTTAGGCCATCTCTTGCTTCCCTCCCCGGAGGGTGATTATTTCTGAATTTGGATTGTGTTTTTGGGGAGGGGGCAACCTTTTACTTATTAGAGTCCCAGGGTAGGGCCTGAGGTTGAAGTGTTTTAGTTCTAAGCTTTGGGCTTCAGAGAATTTTGATTCTAAAAATTTACGTAGGTGACGAATTGAGATGGGTATTCTGTTGTGGTCTGGAAATGTTTCCAGCATGCCCATTTGATGCCATATTTTATGGGGGTATCTTGTGAGATGTGAATTAGTTCTTCATCTCAGCAATCCTATTGATTCTACTGAACCATTATTTGATTGAGGGGATGTTTTGGGATTTCCAGTGTAACGGTATGCTTTGTTTTGCTGCGTTGATCATGTGCATCACTAATGATTTATGGTAAGAGGTGTGTGATAGGGATGAGTGGTGTAGAAGAAACTGAGCAGGGGTTCGTTCCAGGTCGTAAGATGTGACACGGGGGTGATGCGGTGTACTTTTGTAAAAAGCATAAAATATAGCAATCATGTTATAAAGTAATACTATTTTTTTAGGCTTTATTAATGCTTTCATTTACAAATGCAAATAAACCAAAAACCTATAAATAACTACACTTTTCATGTTATATTCATTTATATATATTGTGATTTTTAAACTCTATTGCCTCATTGCCAATGCAGCACCATAACCTTCACATAACTAGGAATAAACACATTAATAATGTGCACTTTACTTGAACATAGACCCTGAAGGGTTTCTCCTCCATTCCACAACAGCACTGTGAATCAGAGCACTGAAATGCTGGAGTCTAAAATATTTTATAGTTTTTATCATGTAAATGTATAACTGTACTTTTACTAAACATTTGCATGCAATTGTACTTGTCCCTGCTGCCTATGAAAAAAAAATGCAGGCAAGATACCTTTTCGGAAAATAAATGCTGCAGCATGGTCCTGTGTGTGCAACCCTCTTTGCTGTAAACAGAAATCAGGCGGCTAAATTAGACCACGAAAGACATACCGGAGGAGAGTAAAAAGAAATGTTTTTAATATATTAACAGTAAGAAAGTGAGACCAGAGTATATTGGCTCCATAAGAGACGATGAAGGGAATTTGGTTCCATAAGACAAGGAGAAGGCAAATGGGAGATATAGTAGCCAAGACTGTAATGTTAATAACACATCACAGTATGTACCCTTGTGGCTAACAGAAGACAGTATCAGAAAATGACTTGAAAAACTTAACATAAACAAACTACCAGGACCAGCTTACACCCGAGAGTCCTTAAGGAACTCAGTCAGGTTATAGCTAGACCGTTTTTCCAAATTTTTATGCACATTTTACTGACAGGAATGGTACCAGCTGATTGGAGAAAAGCCAAGATGGTACCAATATTTAAGAAGGGACAGAGACATATACCTGGAAACTACAAGCCAGTCAGTCTAACATCAATAGTATGTCAATTATTGGAGGGGATGATAAGGGACCATATCCAAGAAATTGCTCATGAATATTGTATCATTAGTAGTAATCAGCATGGATTCATGAAGGATTGTTCTATTAACATTCTATAAGGAAGTGAGCTGCCATCTAGATAAAGGAAGGCCTGTGGACGTGGTGTATCTGGATTTTGCAAAGGCATTTGATACAGTCCCCCATAAATGTTTACTTTACAAACTGAGTTCTATCATCATGTCCAAAGGGTGGTAATAAATAGCGAGCACTGGGCTGGGGTGGTAAATGGGGTCCCCCAAGGATCTGTCCTAGGACCAATTCTGTTTAATTTATTTATAAATGATATAGAGGTTGGGATAAACAGCTGAATCTCAGTGTTTGTGGATGATACAAAGCTAAACAAGGGCAATAACTTCAATAAAATAATGGGGTGGGCAACTACATGGCACATGAGGTTCAATGTTGAAAAATGTAAAGTAATGCATTTGGGTGGTAAAAATACGAACGTTACTCGCTAGGGGGAGGACCTCTGGGGAAATCTAGGATGTAAAAAGATCTGGGGGTCCTAGTAGATGACAGGCTCAGCAATGGCATGCAACGCCAAGCTGCTGCAAGAAAAGTCAGGAGAATATTGGCATGTATTAAAAAGAGGATTTACTCCAGAGATAAAAGTATGATCCTGCCACTTTATAAAACTCTGGTTCAGCCACACCTGGAGTATGCATCCAGTTCTGGTCCTCAGTCCTCAGGAGGGAGGTACTGGAACTGCATAGAGGGTTCTGTCAGAGCGGTGAGGATTTGGAACTCCCTTCCACAAGCAGTGGTATCAGCAGGGAGTGTTGATAGTTTAAAAAAACTTTTAGATGAGCACCTTACCGATCGCAACATACAGGGATATACAATGTACTATTGACATAAACTCACACACACACCACAGGTTGAACTCAATGGACTGGTGTCTTTTTTCAACCTTACAAACTATGTACAGTAACTACTGTATGTAAACTGTTCCTGCTCACCAACGAGGGATATATATATATATATATATATATATACAGTATATAATATATTGTGTATAGAAACATCTTGCACCCATTGGAACTCATTAGAGACTGTCTTGGGTAACCAGATTTCTTTTATAGAATATACCTAATGCATAAACATTAATGGCCATAGCTCCAGATATATTTATTGTGTTAAAGAGGAAGTAAACTCTCCCCCTCCTATGCTGCTTTTCAATTAGACCATTATATTAAATTCTTCTAACACGTATACAATATAATTTAGCCTCAATCGCATGTTCCTTACTGTGCTTGAAGATGTTTATAAATGAGTTTCTCTCGGGGTAAGCCAGCGCCATATTAACTATTGTTCTCCGTGTCTGTAGTAGAAAATACTTCCGCTCTTTGCTTAAATCTCGTGCATGCGCAAACATTTCTCAGCCAAGCCTCCTTCTAGTTCCAGATTCTGAGCATGTATTCTCGCAGTATTGGAGCACAGTGCCACTGGGAGTGAATATGACAGTCGTGGCACACTGCTCAATGGATTGATAGCACAAAGACCGTGCCGTGAACTGTGGGAGAGCTGCGCATGCGCCGGTGACGTCATTACAGATAACTGGATGGATTACCAGCAAACATCTGAGGACAGCGATCAATAGTGCTTTTAATGCAGATTTATATG
This sequence comes from Aquarana catesbeiana, assembly GCF_042186555.1. Taxonomy (NCBI): domain Eukaryota; kingdom Metazoa; phylum Chordata; class Amphibia; order Anura; family Ranidae; genus Aquarana; species Aquarana catesbeiana. The sequence goes on from NC_133324.1 coordinate 922,453,407, forward strand.
GGCTAAAGTGATGGGAGAGTTTACAACCACTTTAAATGTACGCATGTGATATGAAAGTGTGACATAAGTACTTAATAATTAATAACATAACTAATTTAATAAAGATCACAGCACTTCCCCTTACAATTAATACATCTTCCTTTCTCTCCAGTAGTGATGAGCTAAACCTGGGTTCACTTTGTGTCAGGGAGGGTTCAGCAAACTTTACTCAAGTTTGTATGTCAAATCCAAATGGGAGCTGAATTTTAGAAATTAGTTAAGGGCATTTTCTAGATTAATAGTTGAGGGATTGCCAAACAAATATCATTTGGAGCTGGGCACTGCCTTCAGTGCAAACATGCTAAAATAATGTTTTATACTGTATGCAGTTTGATGGGGGGAACAGTGGTTTTAAAAATTCTTAAATCAAAACATTCAAAATGCTCAATTATTTTAAAGAACCTATCTGGGTGATGCCCTGAACCTGCCAATGTACTACAGAGAAACATTTAGAAGAAAAAAAATACATTTAAATTGAAGGCAATTGACATTTCCCTGAAAGTTTGTTTTTTTGGTTTGTTTTTATTTTTTTGTAAAAATCGGCAAGCCCTATGACAGTTTTTTTTAAAAAAGTCAGCAGGGAACTTTAGCTTGACACAAATAGTATTTTTTTTTGTTTTGTAAAATGCCACTTTTGGCTGAAATCTGCTGCCAACAAACTCGTGCTGTGTCCAGTCACAGCATGAGTCGGCGGGGGGGTGTGTGCATGCATGCCCCAAACCTGGAAGCAAGCTGGCAACGTACATTGCTGAGCTCATTTAGTGTTGGTTGGGTCTGATGGGAAAAGTGGGGGATTTAGGTGTGTTTAGAGGAGGGGAGGAGCTCAGTAGTCCAAAAAAAAAAAAAATGGCAGAAGGTAGAGCAGTGGCACAGAGTGAGCATATCTCCTGGTTCACGCCCTACTGATGCTGTGCGGTCATGTAACAAAGCAGTGGTTGGTGGACTGTAAAGATGGCCATAAGCTAGTACAATTTAGTTTGAAATTTTCAATTTGAAGAACATTTCGCTTTTCTACCCATTAGCAGGGTCAAATTGATGTTCATGACTGCAGTGATGAGAAAATTTGAAAGAGCAGGATGCACACTTTTTCTCAAGCAAACAAATTTCTAACAGTACATGTGAGTTCCATTCAGGAAAGTCCATTAATTTTAGAATTGAATGTTAATAGCAAACAAAATTTTGAAGTACCTTCAAAAAGATTTTCTTCAAGTCATCAAATATGTAAATTTTCATGTGAATGTTTGTATGAATGTTAGCTCAAAAATTTACTACTTTACGGCCAGCTTAAGAGTATAAGCATTACTTTACTTTTGTAAAACAGTTCCTGACCATCGAATGTGAAGGTAACTGTTTTTTTAGACCGGTCATTTATTTTTATTGAAATAATGTGTATTGCCCACAAACTATGCAGCTACCCAATGAATTTTCATTTTTCCAAAAGGCACTTCTAAATTCTCTTTTTTAGGTTCCAGTACAGAGAGGATTTGTGGGACATGTGTGGTGCAATTATACAATAAACCAGCTTTATAATGCTACAAACCAACCTTGCTCTTGACACCACGGACTCAAACATAGCAACAAAAATGTGTTGTTTCCCTTCAGAATGACTATATCTGAACAACCACAATTGAGAGATTGATTTCACTGTTAACTGATTCACAATACGTGGGTGGAAGTGTTGGCTGCAAATAGAAGTGACATTGAAGTTCCGAGAATATGATTGATTGCAGGATGTTTATAGAAACATCTGCTGAATTCTATACATGTAGTTCAAATAAATAGTGTATATGACTATCTATCTATCTACACATCTAAAGTATAACATCAGATTTCATGCCTACTCTCAATGAAGTAATATAAATGTTCTCCTCATTTCATGTTCTGGTGACCACTAGTGACCAGGAGATAAAGCCCCCAACATGAACATAGAGTGCAAAACAAACATAGCAGATATTCTAACCCCTTTTTTGGTTGCTGGTGACCATCTGTCATCAAGAAGAGAAACGCAAGTAATGTCTCCAATGAGGCAAGCCTTAATAACCATGATAGACAAAAGAAAATGTCTTGCGTTCGTTCCATGAGGACCTTTGACCAGAAGAGGCTTGGCTATGTTGTATGCAAGTTGCCTCTTAGTATCAGTGCCGGGACAAGGTCATCCAGTGCCCAGGGCGAAAATGGGAAACTGCACCCCCCCCACACACACCTATCACCCCACCAACCCCTGCTCCCTGGTGGATGGATTGGAGGGTGGGGCCAATATATCAGCATGCGCCAAAATGTTTGTAATGTTTGTGGCATGCAATTAAATAGTACCAATATTTGTGGTACACTGCAGCAAACTGAAAGGTCTAACATTATGGAAGTAGGTAGTTACAGTATATGCGCAAGAAGTGTCACTGACTGCAGATCTTTTAATGAATGGTGAAGTATTTCCACACTAGGCCAACACAGAAAAAGATGATGTAATGTGCAACATTACCCCATCCTCATTGCTCAAACACCAATGAGGAAAATCGCACCACTGGCACAGTTTTAGGTGCCATTACTACCTGTGATTTAATTTTCTTTATTTAGAGGATGTGTGAAAAAGAAGGCTTATGACGAGCCATTTCTGGCACCAGAACAGGTTCAGGTCAATTGAAAGCAGCTTCCAGAACCCCCAGAAATCATTTACACCCATTGCTCCTAATAAGCTATACCTAAAAACAACTTCATTTTGCCTTTCCCTATTGTCTCCAGTGCATTTTGCCAAAATGGCAAATTTTGCTAAATTTCTTGATTTTGCCAAAATTTGAGGGGAATGAAAACTTTGTTTCATTTATCCGTAGCTATGGACTATTGTAACAACTGGGCCAATTGGCCCCAATGGTACTATCTCTTAGTGTAGGAATATATACTAAGCTGGAATCAAGATCATTCTGTGCTCTAATGTAAGACAACTATTGATTTTACACATTTCACTTTCTAATAATGTAGACTAGATTGTTAAAATGTCATTATTTTCATGTAAGGTCTTCCTTAATAGCTTTCTGGTCAATGACCCCTCTTACATTGTCTATGACATCTTGCAAGTAGCCAACTAGTCAACTGATCTCCAGAACTCAGATTTGTTAGGCACGGCACGTGCCATCATTCTGTAAGTGTTAAATGTGAAGGATGTAATCTATTTAATTATTAGCTGACCTTTTCAGTCACTTCACAACTATTAATCCACCCAGTGTGAATATTGTTTTAGGAGCATTACAAATCCCACCGGTGTCAGAATCCAGGTGATACATTGCCGGGCTATCTCGATGATCGATGGAGAAAGTTGAAGAGGTTACTCATTAACATGGATTTATCCAGTTCATGTTAAAATGGGAAATTAGAGCAATGAAAAACAGTATCTAAACCATACTTTGACAGCCATGTTTATGCGTATTAGAATTTCACAGAATATTTTGTTATTACAGATAGTGATTTATTCTTCTAATTAGATGCTCAAAGGAAGTTTCTGAAAAGATGCCCTGACAAGTCGGCCTGTAGGATCATTTTGTAGGACATAAATATGTCATGAGAGTTCTGGGGACATCTTTACAGATGGAGAGCCATATTTTCAGTAGGAATTACACTATATCAAGGCAAAGTTCTTCACTACAATATTCCAGAAGCTCCACATTGCCATCTTTCACTGTAGCCTACAAAATGGGTACCACAAGCTCCAGGGCCTCACACCCGACATTGTGGCCTGGGACAAAAGACTGGGCCGAAAGATAGTTGTCCACTAGGCGATTACTAATAAAATATGTTGGCCTGGTGTGGAAATACTTCACCATTCAGAGAAAGACCTGCTGTCAGTGACACTTGCTGGGCATACAGGTGATACTCAAAATTTAAATATCGTGCAAAAGTTCATTTATTTCACTAATGCAACTTAAAAGGTGAAACTAATATATGAGATAGACTCATTACATGCAAAGTAAGATTGTTCAAACCGTGATTTGTCATAATTGTGATGATTATGGCTTACAGCTCATGAAAACCCCAAATCCACAATCTCAGAAAATTAGTATATTGTGAAAAGGTGCAATATTTTAGGCTCAAAGTGTCCCACTCTAATCAGCTAATTAAGCCATAACACCCGCAAAGGGTTCCCAAGCCTTTAAATGATCTCTCAGTCTGGTTCAGTAGGAATTACAATCATGGGAAAGACTGCTGACCTGACAGTTGTGCAGAAAACCATCATTGACACCCTCCATAAGGAGGGAAAGCCTCAAAAGGTAATTGCAAAAGAAGTTGGATGTCCCCAAAGTGCTGCATCAAAGCACATTAATAGAAAGTTATGTGGAAGGGAAAAGTGTGGAAGAAAAAGGTGCACAAGCAGCAGAGATGACCGCAGCCTGGAGAGGATTGTCAGGAAAAGGCCATTCAAAAGTGTTGGGAACTTTCACAAGGAGTGGACTGAGGCTGGAGTTAGTGCATCAAGAGCCACCACACACAGACGGGTCCTGGACATGGGCTTCAAATGTCGTATTCCTCTTGTCAAGCCACTCCTAAACAACAAACAACGTCATAAACGTCTTACCTGGGCTAAAGAAAAACAGACCTGGTCTGTTGCTCAGTGGTCCAAAGTCCTCTTTTCTGACAAAAGCAAATTTTGCATCTCATTTGGAAACCAAGGACCCAGAGTATGGAGGAAGAATGCTGAGGCACACACTGCAAGATGCTTGAAGTCCAGTGTGAAGTTTCCACAGTCTGTGTTGATTTGGGGAGCCATGTCATCTGCTGGTGTTGGTCCACTGTGCTTCATTAAGTCCAGAGTCAACGCAGCCGTCTACCAGGAGATTTTGGAGCACTTCATGCTTCCCTCTGCAGATGAGCTCTATGGGGATGCTGACTTCATTTTCCAGCAGAACTTGGCACCTGCCCACACTGCCAAAAGCACCAAAACCTGGTTCAATGACCGTGGGATTACTGTGCTTGATTGCCCAGCAAACTTGCCTGACCTGAACCCCAGAGAGAATCTATGGGGCATTGCCAAGAGAAAGATGAGAGACATGAGACTGAACAATGCAGGAGAGCTGAAGGCCGCTATTGAAGCATCCTGGTCTTCCATAACACCTCAGCAGTGCCACAGGCTGATAACTTCCATGACACGACGCATTGAGGCAGTAATTGCTGCAAAAGTGACCCAAATCAAGTACTGAGTATATATGCATGCTTATACTTTTCAGAGGTCCGATATTGTTCTATGTACAATGCTTGTTTTAGTGATTGCATGTAATATTCTAATTTTCTGAGATTGTGGATTTGTGGTTTTCATGAGCTGTAAACTGTAAGCTTTGCATGTAATGAGTCTATCTCATATATTAGTTTCCCCTTTTAAGTTGCATTAGTGAAATAAATGAACTTTTGCACAATATACTAATTTTTCGAGTATCACCTATATACTGTAACTACCTACTTCCATAACCAAACTTCTTTTGTGGCTCTGAGATGCCATGTGACTAAATTGTAAAAGCCACAATGAAAGTAGATGCTGGAAGATGAATCACAATAAAATATGTCCTTAAGGAACACTCATCTTTCTTTCACCATGCTCACTAATCAATGCAGCACTTTGCATGCTACACTTTCTTTAGCCCACAGAAATTATTCCTTATCACGAAAGGGCCAGATAGTTGTGTTTCCCCTACAACCAAAAAGTACAAGTCTTCTCCTGGCCCAACCTAACATACTTTCTCTGTCATGGACAAGACCTCTCTAGAGGACACCAGTTTACCAGCTTTCTACTAGTGCCTCTTCAGTTAGGATAGCAGACCATCATCTTTGTTTAGGCCTGATGGAGGAGCTAATTATTCTAACCAGTAGGGATGGGCCGAACACCCCCCGGTTTGGTTCGCACCAGAACAAGCGAACAGGCAAAAAGTTTGAGCGAACACGTGAACCCTATTAAAATCTATTGGACACGAACATGAAAAATCAAAAGTGCTAATTTTAAAGGCTTATATGCAAGTCATTGCCATAAAAAGTGTATCAGGACCTGGGTACTGCCCCAGGGGACATGTATCAATGCAAAAAACACGTTTTTAAAACGACCAGTTTTTCAGGAGCAGTGATTACTTAAAGTGAAAAAATAAAAATGAAATATTCCTTTAAATATTGTGCCTGGGGGGTGACCTTAGTCTGCCTGTAAAGTGGCGCATCTGTGTTATGTGTTGAACAGTGCCGCAGCAAAATTACATTTCTAAAGGAAAAAATGTCATTTGAACTTGCTCGTGCCTGTAATGTATTGCCGGCTCCTGGCAATATAGATGAAAAATCAGTAAAAAAAAAACTGCGTAGGGTCCCCCCCCCCAGTCCATACCAGGCCCTTGATGAATACATTTTTATTTTTTATTTTTTGGATATGTATCATAGCAGAAAGTAATTTTTTTTTTTTTTTTTTTTCAAAATTGTCATTTTTTTTTGTTTATAGCGCAAAAAATAAAAACTGCAGAGGTGATCAAATACCACCAAAAGAAAGCTCTATTTGTGGGCAAAAAAGGACATCAATTTTGTTTGGGTACAACGTCGCACGACCGCTCAATTGTCAGTTAAAGCAACGCAATGCCGTACGGCCTGATCATTAAGGGGGTAAATCCTTCCGGGGCTAAATGTTAAATGTATGAAGAAATTCTTTTTAATGAAAATTTTTATTATTCGATATGTTTTTTTAGAAAGTAAAAAAGGTTGGATTTTTTAATTTTTTTTTTCAAATTTTTTGGTCTTTTTTTCGTTTATTTAATAAAAAATAAAAAACCCAGTGGTGATCAAATACCACCAAAATAAAGCTCTATTTATGGGGAAAAAATAAAAAATAAAAGTAAAGTAGCACAGTGCTAAATGGCAGAAAATGGTCTGGTCATGAAGGGGGGTAAATATAATATATAATTATATATATATATATATATATATATATATATATATATATATATATATATAAAATTATAATAATATATATATAATTATATAAATATATAATATATAATATATAATGCAGGTAAGAGCATCACTGCTGGGAAAAAGGAAAAAAAAACCTTTCTTTCATTTAATGACTTGCTTGCTGATCAGAAGCCACAAAAACAGGCTGAGGTCACAGGTGGGAGTTGGTATCCTGCTAGCAGAACTGACATTTTTAGGAATATTATTGTTTCATCCAACCAGTACATCAAAATGAAGAAAGCAGAGACCGGAAAAATATTTGGCATAATTCTGTTTGTCTTGGTAGCGTTCTCATATAACCACCCAAACCCCCCCCCCCTCGTATTGGTGGCCTAATGGTGGAAAGGGGCCAGTCCCTTTATTCTTCTCTCAACGCTGCTTTGAATGTACTAATACATAGGGGGTTATTTACGAAAGGCAAATCCATCTTTGCACTACAAGTGCAAACTACAATTGCAAAGTGCACTTGAAATTGCACTGAAAGTGCACTTGGAAGTGCAGTCCCTGTAGATCCGAGGGGGACATGCAAGGATAATAAAAAACAGAATTTTAGCTTGCACATAATTATATATAATTATATAAATATATAATATATAATGCAGGTGAGAGCATGACTGGGTAGGATTCACTGCTGGGGAAAAAAAAAAACCTTTCTTGCATTTAATGACTTGCTTGCTGATCAGAAGCCACAAAAACAGGCTGAGGTCACAGGTGGGAGTTGGTATCCTGCTAGCAGGACTGACATTTTTAGGAATATTATTGTTTCATCAAACCAGTACATCAAAATGAAGAAAGCAGAGACCAGAAAAATATTTGGCATAATTCTGTTTGTCTTGGTAGCGTTCTCGTATAACCACCCACATACCCCCTCTCGGATTGGCGGCCTAATGGTGGAAAGGGGCCAGTCCCTTTATTCTTCTCTCAACGCTGCTTTGAATGTACTAATACATAGGGGGTTATTTACGAAAGGCAAATCCATCTTTGCACTACAAGTGCAAACTACAAGTGCAAAGTGCACTTGAAATTGCACTGAAAGTGCACTTGGAAGTGCAGTCCCTGTAGATCCGAGGGGGACATGCAAGGATAATAAAAAACAGAATTTTAGCTTGCACATAATTATATATAATTATATAAATATATAATATATAATGCAGGTGAGAGCATGACTGGGTAGGATTCCCTGCTGGGGAAAAAAAAAAAAAACCTTTCTTGCATTTAATGACTTGCTTGCTAATCAGAAGCCACAAAAACAGGCTGAGGTCACAGGTGGGAGTTGGTATCCTGCTAGCAGGACTGACATTTTTAGGAATATTATTGTTTCATCAAACCAGTACATCAAAATGAAGAAAGCAGAGACCAGAAAAATATTTGGCATAATTCTGTTTGTCTTGGTAGCGTTCTCGTATAACCACCCACACACCCCCTCTCGGATTGGCGGCCTAATGGTGGAAAGGGGCCAGTCCCTTTATTCTTCTCTCCAGCTTGCAGGTCACAATTAACTTTGACATTAAATTGGTTATTAAATTGTTCACAACTATAATGGAGGAACGCATCTTCCTTTCACGCTGAAATGACAAGCGATGAGTCGTCTCTCTCTGAAATAGAAATTGATTTACTCCAGTTTTCCGATCTGCTCTCTACTTGTTCAATCGCCTGCCTGTTATGTATTTCTATAATTCACCAGGACGTGTTTTATTGCCATTTCTCAAATACTGCATGAATATTGAAATTTAAAGTGAAACAACAGTTTTGTTGTGAAGAAGAAGAAGGAAAAAAAAAAAAAAAACAACAGCAACTCCTTCCAAGTCGGCAAAATAAGATTGTAAGAAATGTAGTAAATTTTATAGCAGATCATTTTATTCTTTAGATAGTGAGAAAATTCTAGACGGTACAGTTTTTACGAAACTAATGCTGCATACACACAGTCGGAATTTCCGTAAAAAAAAAGTGTGATATTCCGACCGTGTGTATGCTCCATCCAACTTTTTCTGTCTGAATTTCCGCCAGCAAAAGATTGAGAGCTGGTTCGCTATTTTTCCGACGGAAAAAGTTCTTGACGGAAATTTCGTTCGTCTGTATGCAATTCCGACGCGCAAAAAAAACACACATGCTCGGAAAAAATTCGACGCATGCTCGGAAGCATTGAATTTCATTTTCTCGGCTCGTCGTACTGTTGTACATCACCGCGTTCTTGACGGTCGAAAGTTCAGAGAACTTTTGTGTGACCGTGTGTATGCAAGGCAAGCTTGAGCGGAATTCCATCAGAAAAACCATACAAGATTTTTCCGACGGAAATTCCACTCATGTGTACGGGGCATAAGAGGGGCATTTGTAGTTATTTTTATTTTTTTTATGATGCACGCTGCTTTGAATGTACTAATACATAGGGGGTTATTTACGAAAGGCACATCCATCTTTGCACTACAAGTGCAAAGTGCACTTGAAATTGCACTGAAGGTGCACTTGGAAGTGCAGTCGATGTAGATCCGAGCGGGACATGCAAGGAAAATAAAAAACAGCATTTTAGCTTGCACATGATTGGATAATAAAATCAGCAGAGCTTCCCCTCATTTTAAATCTACCCCTCAGATTTACAGCGACTGCACTTCCAGTGCACTTTGCACTTGTAGTGCAAAGTGGATTTGCCTTTATTTATTTCAGGTACTTATATAGCGCTGTCAATTTACGCAGCGCTTTACATATTCATTGTACATTCACATCAATCCCTACCCTCAAGGAGCTTACAATCTAATGTCCCTAACACACATTCATACATACTAGGGACAATTTAGACAGGATCCGATTAACCTACCAGCATGTCTTTAGAGTGTGGGAGGAAACCGGAGTACCCGGAGGAAACCCACGCAGGCACAGGGAAAACATGCAAACTCCAGGCAGGTAGTGTTGTGGTTGGGATTCGAACCAGCAACCCTTCTATACTGCTAGGTAAAAGTGCTATCCACTACACCATTGTGCTGCCCCTACTGCCTTTTGTAAATACCCCCCCATATTTACATAATAGGTGAGGTTGAAAAAAGACCATAAAGTCCAACCTATGTGTGTGATTATATGTCAGTATTACATTGTATATCCCGGTATGTTGCGGTTGTTCAGGTGCTTATCTAAAAGTTTTTTTAAACTATCGATGCCCCCCGCTCAAACCACCGCCTGCGGAAGGCAATTCCACATCCTTACTTCTCTTACAGTAAATAGTTTAAGGTTAAACGGATTCTCTTCTAATTTTAGTGAATGGCCGTGTGTCTTTTTAACAGAGTGCATCTCATTTAAAGTGTTACTAAACCCACAACAGTAAAATCACTGTGTAAATGCAGTAAATCATGCTTGTTAGAGCCCTTTCACACTGCCAGCACTAGTTTTAGCAGCGCTTTACCGTTGTTTTTGCGGCGCTTTTCGGGCACTTTTAACCCCCACTAGTGGCCGAATAAAGGGTTAAAAGTGCCCACAAAGCGCAGCTGCCCAGGCGCTTTGCAGGCACTTCGGTGGCACTGCCCATTGATTTCAATGGGCAGGGGGGGTTAGGTGTATACACCGCTCCTAAAGCGCCTCAAAGAAGCTGCTTGCAGGACTTTTTTGACGTCCTGCTAGCGCAGCACCCCAGTGTGAAAGCACTCTGGCTTTCACACAGGTATTGCAGATGCGGCTTTTTTCATGCGCTTTACAGGCGCTAATTTAAGTGGTAAAGCGCCTGAAAAATGCCTCCAGTGTGAAAGGGGTCTTATACTCACTGTGGGACCTAAGGGGTTAATCCTCTGCATTGTGTAAAAAGGCTGTTTGATCCTGTCTTCTCTGATCCTCTCCTTCGTTCACTGTACCCACTTCATCTCCTGATGTTACAGAGCCTTGGGGGCACTCTGCACATGCTCAGTTTGGTGCGTATTTCTAGAGAGTTGTTTTTTTTTTTTTTTTTTTTTTTAGGGGGTGGGTGCATGTGATCAGCACATGGCCAATCAGCACTGTCCAGATCAAGGGTCAGGGGTCATGCTGCCTCATAGGACAGTCAGAGGAGAATGAAAACTCCTCCTACAGGCTTTTAAAGGGAAGTAAGGGTTTCTTTTTTTTTCTTTTTTTAGATTTATACTTACCTCGGTGGATGCACCATCGGTCCGATGCTGCATCTGTCCCTCAGCGCCTCTGCACTGAGAACCAGGTGATCGAACACTGCAGATCGCTTGGTTTTCAGAGCTTTGTGAGCAGAGAGCTGTAGACTGTCAGTCACCACTCTCTGCTCTGCTCCCTCCTCGCTCATTGGATCGCTGGGCTGTGGAGGGGCGGGGAGCGGCTGGCTCAGCCTCTCAGCAGCTCGCTGAGAGGCTGAGCCGGGTGTCAGTCCAGGCACCTGGCGGGTCAAGACTTCCATGGTCAGGATGATGCGGTGCCTGGACTGATATCCGTGACGCCAGCAGAGAGCGGACTTCAGTCCGCTCTCTGCTGAAAATGGGTCAGAGGAGTGCAAAACGAATAGCACTCCTGTGATCCATAGAAGCCCAGCCAAACGAGCTTTGACTGGACTTTTCCTTTAACTACTTCACGCAAATTAACGTAGGTACTTTGATGTTAAATACCGGGGGTTATGGCAGCAGCTAGCTGCCATAACCCCTGTATTTTCAGGAACGCCGTGTGGTTCTCTTTAAGATAAAAGTGGTCTCTACGGCGGATTCGCCGCAAGATCACTTTTATGGGGGCGGGAGAGGGGGCCCCCCCTCTCCCGCCACGCTTCGGTCGTCTCTGCCTCTTGCCTGGATGCCAAGTGAGGGAAAGATGGCCCCCGCTCAGCTACAAAGCATTGGAGGGCAGAAGCGGCCTCAAACGTCACTTCCGCCCAATGCTCTTAAAGGGGAATTTTATTTTTTTTAAATGATATTTAATTTGTATTTTTTTAATTACATTTTAGTGTAAATATGAGATCTGAGGTCTTTTTGACCCCAGATCTCACGTTTAAGAGGCCCTGTCAAGCTTTTTTTATCACAAGAGATGTTTACATTCCTTGTAATAGGAATAAAAGTGACCCTTTTTTTTTTTTTTTAAAGGACAGTGTAATACATTTTTTAATGACTGGAGACTGGAGTGTATATACAGAAGTGTATACAGTAATCCCAAGTTACACTGAATTTTCTGGGCATTCTATCATTTCCTTTTCCCATCCAAGTTCAATCCTCTCAAATAAAAAATAAAAAAACAAGCTTATGGACTGTTATGGACTGTTCTGTGCCTCTGAGTGCCTGAGAGATGGATGCCGGGCTGGGAAGGGTGACAGGTGAACCACAATATTCAGCAACCCCTACAGGGAATCGCTACATCAATATGGACAAAAATCTCTGAGGAATGTTTCCAATACTTTGTTGAATCTATGCCACGAAGAATTTCGGGAGTTCTGAAGAAAAAAGGAGCTCCAATCCGGTACTTTCAAGGTGTACCTAAAAAATTTGCTTCTGTACTACAATAAAATCGTTGATATGTTTTTTTTTTAATTAATCTGTGTGATATTATTTATCTGGTTTAGTCAATTCAGTAGGAATGTGGTATCCATCAAGACAGATCCATCACATGTAGTCTAGTGGTTATTGTAATGAACACTGCCTGATTGTGAAGTACAGGTGTGCTGGGGTCGCGAACAAAAAATAAATAAATAAAGGTGGGGACCAGCGCTAAACCTTTCATCCAATTTCTAAATTGCTGCATTTGTAAATTTCAAAAGCCAGTATAAAGGAACAGTGGTGGCAAAAAAAGTACTTGTGGGTTTAAACCAAACATTTTTTGTGTGTGTAATTCTCCTTTAAGGGGGTGTGGCAGGGGGTGTGTCCTATGCCTACATACTTTTGGTAATAGGTGTCCCTCGTTCCCATCTCAAAAAGTTGGGAGGTATGAATGTGAACCAGTTTTGAAATTACAAAAACCTGCTGTGAATAAGCGTGATCAATCCTCCACCAGGTCCCCCAAACATGTGCTCCCACCTGACCATCTGATGCTTACTACAAAGGTCAAAATCGCATTAAGAACCCCAATGTAGGAGAGGTGCACAGTAGGGATGTTATGTCAATCCCCAATGATTATCTGGGTCTCAAGCTCAATAAAACAAAGGACAATCCATAGTGCTCTCTGACAAACTGATTTTATTATAAAAGAAATGCATATGCATACACTGTAAAGCGCTGTGTAAATGTTTGGCGCTATATAAATCATTTATCATAATAATAATAATAATAATAATATGCAGTTGCACTCACAAAACATTTAAACACTTCAATAACAGGAACTTTCACCCCCTTCCTCACCAGGCCAAATTTTAGCTTTCAGCACTGTCGCACTTTTGAATGACAATTGTGCGGTCATACATCACCAGTCATTATTGAGGGGCCCCAAGCAGCTGCCCCTTGAGCCCCTTTTCATGGGCAGCCCTGGACTGGTGCCAGTGGGAGCAGGGAGAAGCAAGAGCGGGAGAAGAGCTCCCTGACCACCGGAGAGGTGAGGGGCAGCAGGCGTAGCATACCTGATGCGGCAGCTCCACGCAGAGCCTGGATTGCTCAAACCTCCACTCCCAGCTCTGACAGCCCCCCCCCCCCCCCCCCCCCGAGGACCGTCAGGAGTCGCATGCAACCAGGGACTGCTGAAATAAAAAGTTGTGTTTTTTTTTAATGTTTATATGCTCTCACCTGAGCAGTACAGCGTCATCATATAACTGGTGAGGCAGTGTTTAGGGACACTGACTGGCGACAGTAAGTGAAAAAAGATATATATATAGATTTTTTTTTTCTTTTTTACTAAATTTTTTTCTTGTTTTTTGTGATTTTGTGACCAGAGCAATATGGTATTGTACTACTCAGGGGAAGTGATCAGTATTTTTTTTACAAATTATGACTGCTTTTACCAGTGAATTTGACTGGTATAAGCAATCATTTTTACTGAATGAAACTAATTCATCATCAACAGGCAGCTTAACCACCTCAATACTGGGCACTTACACCCACTTCCTGCCCAGACCAATTTTCAGCTTTCAGCGCTCTCACGCTTTGAATTACAATTACTCAGTCATGCAGCATTGTACCTATATCAAATTTGCGTCCTTTTTTTCACACAAATAGAGCTTTCTTTTGGTGGTATTTAATCACTAGTGGGTTTTTTATTTTTTGTGCTATAAATAAAAAAAGACCGTAAATTTTGTGAAAAAATGCCTTTTTCTTTGTTTCTGTCATAAAATTTTGCAAATTAGTAATTTTTCTTCATAAATTTTGGCCAAAATTTATACTGCTACATAGCTTTGGTAAAAATAACCCAAATTAGTGTATATTATTTGGTCTTTGTGAAAGTTATAGAGTCTACAAACTATGGTGCCAATCACTGAAAATGTTTTCTGATCAGGCCTTCAGTACACCAGGTGTCTCTCATTTCTTGAGACACTAACAAGTCAGGAAAGTACAAATACCCCCCAAGTGACCCCTTTTTAGAAAGTAGACATTCCAAGGTATTAAGTAAGTAGCATGGTGAGTTTTTTTAAGCTGTAATTTTTTCCCATAATTCTTTGCAAAATGAAGATTTTTTTTTTTTTTTTTTTACAAAATTGTCATGTTATCAGGTTATTTCTCACACACAGCATTTGCATACGACAAATTACACCCCAAAATACATTCTGCTACTCTTCCCGAGTATACCACATGTGTGAGACTTTTACACAGCCTGCCACATACAGAGGCCCAACATTGAAGTAGCACCTTCAGGCGTTCTAGGAGCATAAATTACACATCTCATTTCTCAACCACCTTTTAGCATTTTGAAGGCCCTGGAGCACCAGGACGATGGAAAGAAAATACCCCAACGTATAATCTATGAGGCATAATGAGTCTTTTGAACTGTTAATTTTTTTCCAGAAGTTTTTGGAAAATGTGGAAAAAAAATGAAAACGCATTTTTTTACACAAAGTTGCCAATTTAAAAGATATTTCTAACACATAGCACGTATATAGCAAAAATTACACCCCTAAATACATTCTGCTACTCCTCCTGAGTATGGCGATACCACATGTGTGAGATTTTTACACAGCCTGGTCACATACAGAGGCCCAACATTTAAGTAGTACCTTCAGGCATTCTATGAACATAAATTACACATCTCATTTCATTCCTACCTATCACATTTTTGAAGGTCCTTGAGCACCAGGACAATGGAATTACCCACAAAATGACCCCATTTTGGAAAGCAAACACCCCAATGTATATTCTATGAGGTAAAAGATCATCACAGAAAGCAGTTAAATTAAATGTTATAATGCTATAATAATGTCCGAAGATATGGTGAAAATATAACAAAAGATCTCTTTCTCCGTCTCAAGGAAAAATTGAGAAGCCAGCTATTATCCCAGATCCACCATGAAGGACACCTCAGGAAAGGATAGGAACACCATCACCATCACCCGAATAAACTGACCCTTACCATCAGTGTAAATTGTAAATAAATAACAAAGGCAATCCTCAAGGAGTAAACCAACGATCCCTTGTTATGAAGGCATCAGCATATTTAAATCCTTCTAGACCAGATGATAACTTTATGGGTTCCTCTTTATAGCCAGATAATTAAACCAGGTATGATCCAGTAAACAAAAGCCACCTCCAACACCGTGGTATATAAAAATGAACAGAAAAACGCTCATTGCGCTCCTTATCCAAGGATAATTTAATAGGTAAATATTAAAAACAGACTCACATTAGGTCGATAAATATACAGCAGTATGAAGCAAGTGAAGCGTCCAGCGCTTCTAACCACAAAAATGGCCGCCGCGTCCATGTCCCACAACGTCCTGCGTCTCCAGTCTCTGACGTCGCCCAATGTTTTGTCATCAAAATGTGTCTTCAGGGGCAATTTTGTGTCAGCTGCTTTTCATCCGGTGTCACAATAAGTGCAACAGATTCTGTTTTCTATGTATATTCTATGAGGCATGGGCTGCAGATAGGTACTCGGGTACTCTGATGGGCTGCAGATAGGTACTCGGGTAACTTGATGAGCTGCAGACAGGTACTCGGGTACTCTGATGGGCTGGTGACAGGTACTCGGGTACTCTGATGGCCTGGTGACAGGTACTCGGTACTCTGATGGGCTGGTGACAGGTACTAGGGTACTCTGATGGCCAGGTGACAGGTACTCAGGTACTCTGATGGGCTACAGATCGGTACTCTGGGACTCTGATGGGCTAGTGACTGGTATCCTGGTACTCTGAAGGGTGGTGACAGGTACTCAGGTACTCAGGACTCATATGAACTGTGACAGGTACTCAGGTATTCAGATGGATAGTGACAGGTACTCGGGTACTCAGATGGACTGTTACAGGTACTCAGGTACTCAGATGGACTGTGACAGGTACTCAGGAACTAGGGTACTCAGATTGACTGTGACAGGTACTCAGGTACTCAGATGGACTGTGACAGGTACTCAGGTACTCTGGTACTCATATGAACTGTGACAGGTACTCGGGTACTCAGATGAGCTGTGACAGGTACTCGGGTACTCAGATGAGCTGTGACAGGTACTCGGGTACTCAGATGGACTGTGACAGGTACTTGGGTACTCAGATGGACTGTGACAGGTACTCAGGTACTCGGATGGACTGTGACAGGTACTCAGGTACTCTGGTACTCATATGAACTGTGACAGGTACTCAGGTACTCATATGAACTGTGACAGGTACTCGGGTACTCGGATGAACTGTGACAGGTACTCAGGTGGACTGTGTGTGACAGGTACTCAGATGAACTGTGACAGGTACTTTGATGGGTGGTGACAGGTACTTTGATGGGTGGTGACAGGTACTTTGATGGGTGGTGACAGGTTCTCTTTATTGGGGGGTCAGCAATTAGTGTGTGTTGGTGTACACTGTAATCAGTAATGAGATGTTACCACAATCTCCTTCTCACACACAATCGGCGTGTGAGCAGGAGAACCTGGTAACATCTTGTTACCACTCTATGTTTACATTTAGTGATCGGCTGTGAAAGGATCACAGCCAATCATGTGGTAAACAGAACATGGCCAATGGCTGTTTACCAGCGTCTGTGACGAGCAGTGTTCCCGAGAACACGTCGCCACCGTCATGCAAAATGGGGCGGTACAATCTGTGATCACCATGGCCAATCACATGGTAAACAGCCATGCCCAATGGCTGTTCACCCACCTCAGTGACGAGCAGTGTCTCCGTGACACGCTGCCACCGAAGATACCGGGCTACACGCACACGATTGCGCGCATGCCCTGTTTAAATTGACGGACATCATATGACGCCCACCTACAACAAGAGCCGCGCTGCCTGGCCGTCATATGGCAGGCAGCAAGCGGTTAAAGCCCCCCCCACCAAAAAATTTTAAGTCAGCAGCTACAAATACTGTAGCTGCTGACTTTAAATATTAGGACTTTTACCTGTCCAGGGATCCTGTGATTTTAGAACCCCAGCCGATTTTTCAATCGTCTCTTTGGTGCTGCCACTGCCATTCCTTGTAAGGGAAACCAGCAGTGAAGCCTTGCGGCTTCACAGCCGATTCCCTACTGTGCATGCACAAAGCATGCTGCATTTTGTGAATGGCCCTGCGGCAGTGGAAGGAGGAGGGGAGCCGAACTTTTGGGGGACCTCGCCACGGCGATGGTCTCCCGGAACGGGGGATGGGTACGTGTCAAAAACAGGCACTGTCTCCGCCCTCCCCCCGAAAGGTGGTAAATGTGGCAGTGGAGGGGGGGGAGCAAACAAGTGGAGCTTTCCCTTTTGGGTGAAGCTCCGCTTTAACTCTTCAATAAGACACAGAAATTCAATCCAACACAATTTTACTTCACATAACTGCAGTACAGAGGATGGTTTCCAGCTTTTTCACGTGTAAGAAAAAAATAACTTTCCTGAGCCCCATCTCTGCAAAGTACTAACATTGACTGATTGAATATGGAAGAAACAGGGAGAGACTAGCTAGAATGAAAATGGTTAGCACTAAAAAGGAGGGGAGGACAGAGGAAGATACCAAATCGCATAAGTAAACAAGTTGTAGTGGCTCTAAACTGCCACTAGATGCCAGCAAACTACAGAACAATAATAACCTGATGCAAGTCAGAAATAATACATATAGGGCGGATGGAACACTCTCAGTGGTCTCTCATTACAACACTGGGACTGACCATTTGATTTAAGTAATAGCAGAACCCAACCACCACCCTTCATTTAGCAATCTTTTTTTTTTTTTTAAATGCTGTAATGGCCAACCTTGGTATCTACAGAACAGAAGCTGAGCATGATCTGAAATACATTTAGCTTAAATCCTTGGCATGTGTAGTTTATCTAGAAAAGATTTATTTTATTTTTTTACTTTAAGGGGTTAACTGAAGATGGAATTTCGGCTTAAGCAGAAATCACTTTTTCTTTTCCCCTCCTGTTTTATTCATCCTCATTATATGTCTCTGACAGTAGATTCCCGGTTCTGTGCTGTGCCTGAAATGACTTAAAACCAGCCCGTCAGCACTGATGATATTACAGCATAAAAGCTTTTTTCTGGTGGAGCGAGATCAAACCGGCACTGATCAGAAAGCCTTTTCCCACCGTAATGCGGTGTGACATTAACCCTTTCATGTCTCTGCTAATCTCCATCTCCCCACCGCAGATCTCCCTCCTGTAGGAGCTCTGACTGACAGTACGGAATCTAAATTAAATTATAGACATGGAATTGTACCCAGGAGGACAGCCGCTCAGACTGGGGCGGTGTCGGCAGAAAGCTCTGAGATTATTCGGCTCCATTGTCGCAAATACGCAATCCACAGGTATTTGTTCCCTTGAGTGCGGGCAAAACCCAACCTAGTTAAGAGGTTTTTGCAGTTAAAAAAAAAGCACCTGTTTTGTTGTAACAATCATGAGATTTAGGTTCTCCAATAATTAGGGTTTTTACGAATCTCAGAAGTGTTTATGATATAGCCTTTTTTACCACTTGTCTATACAGTGCCTTGCAAACGTATTCACCCCCCTTGGCTTTTTACCTATTTTGTTACATTACAGCCTTTAGTTCAATGTTTTTTTTTTTTTAATCTGAATTATATGTGACGGATCAGAACACAATAGTTTAAGTTGGTGAAGTAAAATTAAAAAAATATATGCATAAAGCTATTTTTCAGAAATAAAAAACTGATAATTGGCATGTGCGTATGTATTCACCCCCTTTGTTATGAAGCCCATAAATAGCTCTGGTGCAACCAATTACCTTCAGAAGTCATATAATTAGTGAAATGATGTCCACCTGTGTGCAATCTAAGTGTCACATGATCTGCCATTACATATAGACACCTTTTTGAAAGGCCCCAGAGGCTGCAACACCCAAGCAAGAGGTTGTTGTTTTTTACCATGTGACCTGGTCTGATACAGGAAGCGGAGCCGCATGGTCACTGCCCTCACTTTCCTGACCACCCGGGCAGCATGTATGGATAAGGTTCTTGATTGACATTCAATGGGAACCCTACTGTACATATTTTTTACCATTTTTTATTAAGGACTACATCATACAAGGTGTAACTTTCCCAGGATCCCCTAGCATGTTTTGGGTATTTTTCAATGTTGCCCTTTAAGCCATATAAAAAGACTCTCTACCCACGGAATGGTTTTTTTTTTTTTTTTTAAGCGGTTCTCCAGTTACTTTTTCAAAAATTAAGAGTCAGCAGCTACAAATACTGTAGCTGCTGACTTTTAATAATAAGACACTCACTTGTCCAGGGATCCAGATAGATAGACAGACAGACAGCTTGCTGTTATTGTGTCGGGTTCTAACAAGGACGCAGTCTATTTGTCTTTTGTACGTGACCTTCAGATTGTGGTGAGAAAGATAATTCTCTGACATTTGTATTTCAGTGTCTCAGTCAATCAGATGCTCCCAACATTCAATAAGACACTGCAAAGTATTAAAGTCGTCTTAACAGACTGATCTGCTCTGGATGGCGAGTCTCCCTCAGCAGTATCATGACTTGCAGGGGCGTAACTAGAAATAGCCCCGGGAACACTGGAAGTTCTAATGAAAGCTCTTACATCGGGCAATTCAGCTCTCTGCTAATACAGACAGCTCGCCTCTTCCTTTCCTCTCTCTTCCCCTGGCTGGGAGACTGTGCCAGCAGTGCTCTTATCCTCACTGGGCCCCACTCGGCTGCGGGCCCCATAGCGCCCGCATGGGTCGCTATGGTGGTAGTTACACCCCTGATGACTTGCTAACCACAGTACCTCTCATAGTGACAGCCTAATCTGCAGGAGGCTTGCTTACTAAAGTAAGTCAAGATTGAGAAGGGACTTGCAGAGTCTTCAAACTCCAGTTTGGGAACCGAATGTTCTAAATTCCGTTCAAACATTCTAAATTCCGGCAGGATCAGCAATTTTAATAATACTTAAAGTGAAACATTAAAAATGCAAAATGAATTTAAATAACATGACCTTATCATGCTTTTGAAGTGGCGTGTCTGTCCAAGCAGATCCGCCTGCTCAGCGGGGGATCTCTCCGCTGAGCAGGCAGATGACAGGTCCGTGTCCACTCCGCTATGCCGAGCGGACACGGACACAGCCTGGTGTTCTCTATGGGGTGGTCGGATGGAAATGTCCATTTCCATCGGATTGTCATCCGATCCGCCAGAAGTTTTTAGAGGACCAGATCAGATGCTGGCGGATGACAGTGGACAAATGTGCGCTGTCATCCGCCGACCCATAGAAAACAATGGGTGGTCCTATCGGATCCGCCTGAAAAACAGACAGGCGGAACCGATTGGTCCATCAGTGTGAAAGGGGCCTTACGATGTATACAAACCACTACAGCAACACAAATATTTACAAAGAAAAGCATGCAGATTAAATTGCTGGTAAATTACAGCTCCTGGCTACTTACTTCTGTTTGTAAACAAAAGTGGCTGGGGATTCCCTTCTATACCAGACCCTTATCCTAGATAAGGGTCTGGTATAGATGTTAATAGGAGACCTTACAAAATAAACATAAACAGCATGGGATTCCTCCTTAAACTACATACCAGACTCTAATGCCCCGTACACACAGTCGGATTTTCCGACGGAAAATGTTCGATAGGAGCTTGTTGTCAGAAATTCTGACCGTGTGTAGGCTCCATCGGACATTTTCCATCCGAATTAACATCACACAAAATTTAAGATCTGGATCTCAAATTTTCCGACAACAAAATCCGTTGTAAATTCCGATCGTGTGTACACAATTCCGACGCATGCTCGGAATCAAGCAAAAGAGCCGCACTGGCTATTGAACTTCCTTTTTCTCGGCTCATCGTACGTGTTGTATGTCACCGCGTTCTTGAAGTTCGGAATTTCTGACAAGATTTGTGTGACCGTGTGTGTGCAAGACAAGTTTTGGCCAACATCCGTCGGAAAAAATCCATGGATTTTGTTGTCGGAATGTCCGATCGTGTATACGGGGCATTAGGCTTGATGAGGATCTGGCACCCTCCCAAAAAAAACACATGTGGTCCCCCCCAAAATAAATACTGGTCCCTTATCTGGGCATGCTGCCTGGCTGGCCAGGAAAGGGGCTTGTGAGCCCCTGAACCATTCTAGGCTACATGCCCTCAGCATGGAGGGGTACCTTGCCAGGATGTTGATGAGGGCAAGGACCACTTCCCTACAACTCTGGCCTGCTGAAATTCACTTTTAGGATAAGGAGGCCCCAGAATACCTGCCTTCCTATGTAATTGAGTAGGAGATGCAAAGTATTCCTCCTCAATCACAAAAAAACGTAAATAATGACACCACACTTTTACACTTTTGGCAAAAAAAAGTCTCACAAAGTACATTCATCATCAAATATGTTGTCAAAAAATGCAGATCCATGTCAATAAAGATGAACACGCCAACACAATCTGCTCCTGTTGCTCACTCATGCTAAGTTACATCTCCTAATGTATACATAATGGTGGGGTCTCCCAGGCAATGTCATTGACCAAAAATGAGCATGGTCATGTTTGCCCAAATATGGTTGTGTGGGCATATTTGGTCAGTGATGTCAGCATTATTGCCAAACCTTTATTTACATTACTAAGGATTCCCAGGCAGTAAATGAATGGAGCTAGGTGATGTCATTGGTTGCTAAAGATGCGGCAGGTGTTAGCACTGGCCACTTCCTTAAAAAACACTGACAAAAAAGAAGCTGTAATGTATGATAGCTGTATAAATACGCACAGGCCCACTCATCAGTGTTTACCCATCCAGGAGGCACAAGTGGTCCATGCAGCCAGCCTGTGCACATCAGCGCAAAGTGTACAGCTGCCCATATGGATTGGAAATGGTAAAGGTCCTCCCATTTCAAATGTACCTATTGGGGGTCATCTCCAGAAAGTGTTGGCTCCTCATTCTTGCAAACAGCAGGAAGGGCTGAATTTCACCATAATGCACCTCCAGTGGGTGCTCCACACTGTCTACTCCTCCTGTTCCAGCTTAACATAGTAGTGGTTGCTCCAGGTCATTCAACCTCCCAGCCACTAGGGGGCACTTTATTATGAAAAGCACCCTGTCCTGCAAAAGGCAGAATGCAAAGGAATGAGATTCCAGCACTTTTTCTAAGGAGGATCATCAACAACTGCATCTGCAATGGGATCCTTCACCTTTTCCGGTAGGAGAAGCTCTGGCATGTTCTAGTCACTGGATTTAGAGTTGCATAGGGGGATTTTTGGAAAATCTTCCTGAAAGGGAAATTTACACCCCAGAATCCATCCTGCCAAATTCCGACCTAAATATTTAAATGCTGAAGCAAAAATCAAGTGTACCTATTCAATTCTGAAAACTATTGAAAAAGATTGCTGTCTATAAAGAACTGCTTTTCCGACTGGCTTTTTACAAACAAACAAGCATTCTGGGACTTCAAGTCATCATCAGAATCTTTTGCTTAAAAAAGATAACACTCCTCCTTTAAATTTGTTTTCCTCCTTTTGTCAACAGAGATTTACCATTACAAGCAACAAGCTATTGTGTTTCCTCCGAGACAAGGACCTGATGAGTGGAATCAGTCAGAGGTCCCTCTAAAAAGCATGATGACGCAGAAGCGGCTGATAAGTGTGTGAATCACAAATTGGTTCTTTTATGTCAAATTAAAAAGCTTATGTACCCAGACAGGAGCGTTATCCTGTACTGAATTTGAGAAAAAAAAATTATTACAGCAAAGAACAAAGTACATTTAAAAGTAAACAGAACGGTAACATCGCCCAGAGGTATCCATTTATTACTTCCATCCAAAATCCATAAAACAAAAGGTTTATTCCCTGTCAGATAAAAAATTCTAGCCTCACTATGTTGTCAAAAAAAGATGTAATGAGTATATAAAAAAATCTTAGTTTAGAGAAATTGGTTCAAATATTTGGGCATAAACCCTAGACCAGCTTTTCTCAACCTTTTTACCCTAGGAACCCTTAAAGTAATTTTCAGGTCTTGGAGAATCAATTCATTGGTGGCCAGTGGGAGGAATACTCCTTACTATGGCAGTCATTGGAAAGAATGGCCCTTACATTGGTGGTCAGTGGAAAAAATTCCCTTACATTGGTGGTTACTGGAAAGAATGCCCCATTACATTGGTGGTCAATGGAAAAAAATGCCCTTACATTGGCGGTCAGTGGAAAAAATGCCCTTACATTGGCGTTCAGTGGAAAAAATGCCCTTACATTGGTGGTCATTGGAGAGAATGCTCCTTACATTGGTGGTTAGTGGAAAAAATGTCCTTACATTGGTGGTCATTG
The DNA here is from genome assembly GCF_042186555.1 of Aquarana catesbeiana. Lineage (NCBI taxonomy): Eukaryota > Metazoa > Chordata > Amphibia > Anura > Ranidae > Aquarana > Aquarana catesbeiana. The sequence continues at coordinate 922,477,155 of NC_133324.1, forward strand.
GAAAGAATGCTCCTTACATTGGTGGTCAGTGGAAAGAATGCTCCATACATTCATGGTCAGGGGTGAGAATGCTCCTTACATTGGTGGTCAGTGGAAAGAATGCTCCATACATTCATGGTCAGGGGTGAGAATGCCCCATACATTGGTGGTTTAGTGGGAAGAATGCTCAATACATTGATGGTAAGGGGTAAGAATGCCCCTTACATTGGCGGCCAGTGGGAAGAATGTTCCTTACATTGGTGGTCAGTAGTAGGGATGGGCCGAACGACCCCCTGTTTGGTTTGCACCAGAACTTTCGAAAATCTGGAAAGTTCAGAACCAAATAACGAACCCCATTGAAGTCTATGGGACACGAACATGAAAAATCAAAAGTGCCAATTTAAAAGCTTATATGCAAGTAATTGGGCATACAATGGTTATGGGGGTCCAGGTACTGCCCTGGGGGACATGTATCAATGAAAAAAAAAGTTTGTAAAAAACGTCATATAAGTAGTGATTTATTGACGCTTAAAGTGAAATTATAACATTTTAAAATTCCTTTCAATATAGTGCCTGGGGGGTCTCCTTAGTCTACCTATAAAGTGGCACATCTTTACTGTGTATAGAAGCTGCTGCAGCAATAATTGCATTTATAAAGCCCAAAAAATAAAATTTTCCCTGCAAGCTTTCTTTATTTTGTAAGCAACAGCTTGGTAAACCAGTCTTTATGATGAGGCCGCAATTTAGTGCACGGGAAACAAGATTAGAGATTTTTTGGATAAATTCTGGTCTCAACCACAGACTTTTGATTTCTCCTTCTTTAACAGGTGCGTAGGTGTCAGTGGCGCCTTCACACCATAACCCTATAGAGGTAATCTTGATGAAAGCAAGAATTGGCCTTGCTGTCAAAAATTGTAATGACATGCACCTGTCAAACAGGTGCGGAAAAATTGGTCTTTGGGTGTTAATTGTGCCCATGAAAGCTACGCCAAAAATGTTCCTCCAGATGAAATCAACACCCACAACACTAAGCAGCCTAGAAGTTCTGCAGAGATCCCACATCCCAAAAACACTCAAATCAGCGACATCGGCATCAGGGGCTTCATAGCTGCTGTTAATCCAGGACTGATTCATTTTGATAAAAGAGACGGTTCATGGAGTCTGTGGACTTTCTGTACTTTCTTTTTCCTTTACGCCACATATTCTTGGGTCCTTTAGCAGGCTTTGAAGCATGAGGGAGCCCATGCACCGCAAATTTGCGGAGGCATGAGAAGCAGAATCTTCGGGGTCACTGAGGATTATAGCATCTGGAACTGCCTCCTCCCAGCCACATACTACTCCCAAGGGTTCTGCGGATAGGATAAATCACCTCTTATGCCCTGTACACACGGTCGGATTTTCCGATGGAAAATGTCCGATCGGAGCGTGTTGTCGGAAATTCCGACCGTGTGTGGGCTCCATCAGACATTTTCCATCGGATTTTCCGACACACAAAGTTGGAGAGCAGGAGATAAAATTTTCCGACAACAAAATCCGTTGTCGGAAATTCCGATCGTGTGTACACAAATCCGACGGACAAAGTGCTACGCATGCTCAGAATAAATAAAGAGATGAAAGCTATTGGCCACTGACCCGTTTATAGTCCCGACGTACGTGTTTTACGTCACCGCGTTCAGAACGATCGGATTTTCCGACAACTTTGTGTGACCGTGTGTATGCAAGACAAGTTTGAGCCAACATCCGTCGGAAAAAATCCATGGATTTTGTTGTCGGAATGTCCGAACAAAGTCCGACCGTGTGTACGCCCTATTACTGTTTGAGTAAGTCTTACTCTGCTTCAATGCCTCAGAAACTGCCAGAATCCTCCTCCTCCTCTCTCTCCTCTTGTGTGTTCTATGGCATAGGAACAATGGTGTCTGCATAAAGTGGGCCTTGAGAGGAAAGGAAGTCCTCCTCTTCGTCCCGCTGTTCTGCCTCGAGTGCCCTGTCCATAATGCCATGCAGAGTTTGCTCCAGCAGAAACACAACAGGGATTGTGTCACGGATGCATGCATTGTCATGGCTCACCATCCTTGTGACCACCTCAAATGGTGACAGTACAATGCATGCATCCTTTATGAGCAGCTTTTGGCGTGGTGAAAAAAAGCCAAGGTGGCCTGAGCCTGTGATTGTGCCATACTCACACAGGTACTCATTGACGGCCCTCTGCGCATGTGCAGCCACTGCTGCATTTCCAAAGTGGAGTTACACCTGTTGGGCATGTCACAAATTAGGCAGTTTATGGGCAGGTGGAGTTGCCGCTGAATTACAGCAAACCGAGCACTGGCTGTGTATGACCTCTAAAATTGCTACAGACTCTTCTGGCCTGCTTTAGTAGATCTTCCAACCCTGGGTACCTATTTAGGAGACACTGCACCACCAAATTGAGGAAATGTGACAGGCATGGCACATGTATCAACTTTTCCTGTCTATGGGCAGACAGGAGGTTTGTGCCATTATCACACACCACCATTCCTGGCTCCAGCTGGCGTGGTGTGAACCACCTCTGTGCCTGTCACTGTAGAGCTGCAAGAATCTCTGCTTCGGTGTGGTGCCTGTCCCCTAAACACACCAGCTGAAGCACTGCATTACACCTTTTAGCCTACCTCATTGAATAGCCCTTTGAATGCTTAGTGGGTACTTGAGGTTCATAGGACAATTCAGCACATGGAGGAAGAAAAGGAGGAGGTGGAGGGGGTAGACCAGATGAATCTGGCATCATCACCAGCTGTATGGAGACGTGGGGGCACAACAAGCTGTAGCACTGAGCCCTGTCCTGCATCCTTCCGATTTGCAAGCAGAGTTACCCAGTGTGCTGTGAACAAAATATATCCATGCTTGCTGGACCACGTGTCAGCAGTAATGTGGACTTTGCAGCTGACTGCCTTACCCAGCGATGCCACAACATTGCCTTCCACGTGATGGTAGAGAGATGGAATGGCCTTACGTGAAAAGAAATAGTGACTGGGAACCTGTCATTGTGGTATAGCACATTCTACAGAAGGGAGGCGGAAGAATCCACCAGGCAGAAAGGCAGAAGTTGTAGAGCCAGCAGATTTGACAAGCTTGCAATTAGACGCTGGGCATGTGGGTGGCAGGGACTGTATTTCTTTTTCCGCAGCAGAAGATGGGGCAGAGAAATTTGACAACTATAGTCTACAGCTGGTGGTGTGCTGCTGGCAGATGTGCTGCAAGGACCTGGGACACCCTGTGCTTTACAATCATCAATGTCAGTGGAGGCTGCTGAGAGGTCATGAGGTATAGCAGAGACAGACTGAGGTGAGTAAGGAGGAGGGACAGATTTGTACCCCTTTTGTGTGGCTTTTAGGTGCCAAGTAGTGAGAGGTTAAATGCCTTGTCAAGCATGTGGTACCCAAATGGTTGGTGTTTTTGCTGTGCTTGATGCGCTTGAGACAAAGTTTGCAAATAGCAACAGTGCGATCGTCTGCACATGTACTAAAAAAAGCCCAGACAGCTGAGCTGTGGGGAGTGGGCTAGGAAATAACAGCTCCACAATGTGATGGAATAGGGTGGCTGTTCTCTACTCTTCCATGATGGCTGTCTCGTTGGGGTTATGCCTCACACTCACTTTCCTCCTCTGCTCTATCCGGCACCCAAGTCGAGTCAGTGACCTCATTATCATCATCTCCTCCATCCTCATTACCAGTGAAGACAACTTTGCAATACGCTGCGGCTGGGGGAACATGACTGCCAATTTGTGTACCAGTGTTCTCCCCTCTCTGTATGCTCATGTTCCTGCCTCCCTCAACCTCAGGGTAAGAACCAACATCTCAGTCGAGTAATGTCTGTGCAACGTCAAGGAGCAAGTGGCTGACGCTTTGTTCAAATAATCTTCGCTAACTCCTCCATGCCTGATGTTGGGGCTATGGCAGGAATAGCTGTGGACAAGGTGGCAGGTTTTGCCACACTGGCAGCTGCAGGGGACTGCGCACTAGTCTCTGATTGGGTTACGGAGGCTTTAGTAAGCCAGTCCACCACCTCCTCTGTATGCTGTGGCTGGATAGCATGGGCAACATCACTAAAATGATGCCCTGCCTGAGGACTGACCACATTCACCTTTGCCAGTGGACACATACGCAGCTAGCCCCCTTACAGTGTCATGGGAATGTCTGCCTCTCTTTGCTGTCCTCCCAGACATGATGGGGGGAGTGGGGAGTGCTTATTAACAAAATGTAATAAAGATGTGTAAATGTGTATGTGGATGCACTTTATTCAATGGAAAGTGGTGTTTGGTGCACTTTGCAATTTGAGTATTCACGACACAGACACACTCTACGGTTACACTATAATATACTGCAATATACCGCGTTAAACTTACAGTAACGCAATGAAATATACAGCGTTAAACTTGCAGTAACACACAGAACTATATGGCGTTAAACTTGCAGTAACGCAATGAAATATATGGCGTTAAACTTGCAGTAATGCACAGAACTTGTCACCAGTTCTACAGAAGGGACGAACTGCAAATAATTGAGAAGGGTGCAGATCTGCTGGGAGTGAAGATGGCCGAAAATTTAGAGGGGATTTTAATCTAGGTGACGGGGGGGGGGGTCCAGAGGTAGAGATAGTCAGCACAGGACATATTCCAGAGGGTAGTATTGGGGGCATTAGTGGTAGGTTGACTAAAGCACATAAACCCAAGGTAAGTATAGTAACAAGTCTTATTTGCAACCTCAGAACACCCAATAAGAAGACAGTATGCAACCGGTCCAAACTACGTGGCATGTTCACCAATACCAGGAGCCTGGCGGACAAGATGGGAGAACTAGAGATACTGTTGTACAAGTAAGATTTCTATTTTGTGGGAATTTCAGAGACTTGGCTCAACAGCTCTCATGATTGCCTGGCAACCATTCAAGGCTATTCCCTTTATCGCAGGGACAGAGAGGGTAAAAAAGGGGGGAGGGGTATGCTTGTATATCAAGAATAATGTACAAATGAATGTGAGAGATGACATCACTAAGAGAGCTTAGAAAAAGGAGAAAGTCTGAGAGCTGCTCCCTAACATGAGACACCTCCATCCCTATATTGCATAAAGAAACAAAGAATTTTTGCCCGTGGGACTTTAAATGAAGTGTCCATGGTGATCACATATAAATAGAAAGAGTATATAAGTAACAAGATTTATTGGAATAAATATCATCCAGTACAGGTCATAAACATAGGTGACAGTTACATAAGAACAGCAACATGGTAAAATGGTCCTAAAGACATAACCATCATGACATAACATCAAAGTATAAAAAGTACAGATATACATGATACATCTCTAACCCGACGCGTTTCGCGAGCTCTCCTCGCTTCATCAGGGGCTGATGTGTATATCTGATGTCTGTAATAACAAGTAAAAATGTACTGAAGTATGGTTTGTAGTAGGACAACAACATGAAGTCAGAGCTAGTAATCCGATACCTACTTGTCAGGCACTTGACCCCAAAGAGGGCGGCCCCAGGCAGGGGGCGGCGGGAATGCATCTCCCCCGGGAGCTGAGGGGGAGGAGACCACGACGCGGAGGTCCAGGATCAGGCACAGGGCAGGCATGGCGAGTGAATGGAGAAAAGAAAGATAGACCCGACTGTCACCCATAATAGTTGGAGAGCGTACTCACTGTAATAAAGTATAACAAAAATGTATCTATATCTAAGATAGTGGCAGTAGCCATATCCAAAAATATATACAATAGTATGCTTGAGTATGGTGGGTGCAGGGTGTCCAGCAGAGCATGAAAAAGAAAGTAAAAGCAAAACAGAAAAAAGGTAAAAAGGATGTCAGCCCAAGTGTAACCCATGGGTCTAGCAGGGCATACTCTCTATAATAGAATGTATAGATGTAAATATATTTATTAAGGTATACTCAATCATCTAAAAGTCCTACGTAGCATGTACACCATAGTAAGGAAGTATAAGGTAGTAGGCTGGGGTACAAGAAATACAGGAGTGTCCTGCAGAACATGGGGAGGTGTGATGTGAAAGGAAAGGAAGTGAGAAAGAAAAAGTGGGGGGGATAGTGAAGGGGAAGGAAAAAAGGGAACATGCATTCCCGCCGCCCCCTGCCTGGGGCCGCCCTCTTTGGGGTCAAGTGCCTGACAAGTAGGTATCGGATTACTAGCTCTGACTTCATGTTGTTGTCCTACTACAAACCATACTTCAATACATTTTTACTTGTTATTACAGACATCAGATATACACATCAGCCCCTGATGAAGCGAGGAGAGCTCGCAAAACGCGTCGGGTTAGAGATGTATCATGTATATCTGTACTTTTTATACTTTGATGTTATGTCATGATGGTTATGTCTTTAGGACCATTTTACCATGTTGCTGTTCTTATGTAACTGTCACCTATGTTTATGACCTGTACTGGATGATATTTATTCCAATAAATCTTGTTACTTATATACTCTTTCTATTTATATGTGATCACCATGGACACTTCATTTAAAGTCCCACGGGCAAAAATTCTTTGTTTCACTAAGAGAGCTTGGGAGGAGGTGGAATCCTTATGGGTAGAGCTTCAAAGGGATGAATCTAAGGGCAAAGTAATACTGGGAGTATGCTATAGGCCCCCTAGCCTGGGGGCAGAGGGGGAGACGGATCTTCTATCACAATTTGGATTAGTGGCAAGGATGGGAAGTGTCATCATAATGGGGGATTTTAACCACTAGGCGTCCGCGCTATAGCCGAAAGACGGCTACAGCGCGGACTTCAATTGCCGGGAGGGCGTCCCTGGACGTCCTCCTGTTTACTTCCGCATTGCGCGCTCCCGCGGGCGCGCATTGCGGAAGTTTTGTGCTGGCCGTGTCCCTCGGACACAGCCAGTCACAGATCACCGTAAACGGCCAATGACAGCGGCCGTTTACAGTGCGATCGGCGGTGCCAATGAGAGAGGATCTCATATGTAAACATATGAGATCATCTCTCATCGCCGGCTCTCCCTCCTCACACAGAGACAGCGTGTGAGGAGGGAGAGCGGAACCGCTGCGGCGGTAAGTGTAAAAGAAAAAAAAAAAAAAGGAAAAAAAAGGTGTCCCGCTGTTAACGGTCCCTGCCATCTGCCCTGCCATCTGCCCTGCCATCTGCCCCTGCCATCTGCCCCTGCCATCTGCCCCTGCCATCTGCCCCTGCCATCTGGCCCTGCCATCTGCCCTGCCCTGCCATCTGCCCCTGCCATCTGCCCTGCCATCTGTCCCCAGTGCCATCTGTCCCCACTGCCACGTATAAGTGCCATCTGTCATCAGTGCCACATAGTGCCATCTGTCATCAGTGCCATCTGTCATCAGTGCCACATAGTGCCATCTGTCATCAGTGCCATCTGTCAGTGTCATGTGCCATCTGTCATCAGTGCCACCTGTCATCAGTGTCATCAGTGCCACGTATCAGTGCCATCTGTCATCAGTGTCATCAGTGCCACGTATTAGTGCCATCTGTCATCAGGGCCACGTATTAGTGCCATGTATTAGTGCCATCTTTCATCAGTGCCACGTGTCATCAGTGCCACATATCAGTGCCATTTGTCATCAGCGCCACATGTCATCAATGCCACATATTAGTGCCATCTGTCAGTGCCACGTATTAGTGCCATCTGTCAGTGCCACGTATTAGTGCCATCTGTCATCAGTGCCATGTATTAGTGCCATCTGTCATTAGTGCCATCTGTCATCAGTGCCACATCAGTGTCAGGTATCAGTGCCATCTGTCATCAGTGCCACGTATCAGTGCCACGTATCAGTGCCATTTGTCATCAGTGCCACGTCAGTGTCACGTGTCATTGTCCTGGTTCTCCAGGGCCTTCAAAAGTGTAATAGGTAGTCAACAAATTAGATGTGTAATTTATGCTCCTAGAACACCTGATGGCGCTCCCTGCATGTTGGGGCTCTCTATGTGGCCAGGCTGCGAAAAAGTCCCACACATGTGGTATCGTAATACTCAGGAGGAGTAGCAGAATGTATTTTGGGGCGTCATTTGTGGTATATACATGGCATGTGAGAGAAATAACCATTACAATGACAATTTTGTGGGGGGAAAAAAAAAAATCTTCATTTTGCAAAGAATTGTGGGAAAAAATGACAACATCAAAAACCTCACCATGCATCTTACTAAATACCTTAGATTGTCTACTTTCAAAAAAGGGGTCATTTGGGGGGTATTTGTACTTTCCTGACTTGTTCGGGTCGCAAGAAATGAGATAGGCCGTCAGTACATCAGGTGTGATCAATTTTTTATGATTTGCACCATAACTTGTAGACTCTCTAACTTTCACAAAGACCAAATAATATCCACTAATTTGGGTTATTTTTACCAAAGATATGTAGCAGTATAAATTGTGGCCAAAATTTATGAAGCAAAATTACTAATTTGCAAAATTTTATCACAGAAACTAAGAAAAATGCGTTTTTTTTCAAAATTTGCGGTCTTTTTTCATTTATAGCGCAAAAAATAAAAAACCCAGAGGTGATCAAATACCACCAAAAGAAAGCTCTATTTGTATGAAAAAAAGGACAAAAAATTAATTTGGGTACAGTATTACATGACTGAGTAATTGTCATTCAAAGTGTGAGAGCGCTGAAAGCTGAAAATTGGTCTGGTCACGAGGGGGGTTTAAGTGCCCAGTTGTCAAGTGGTTAATTATCCAGACATAGACTGGGCGAAAGGAACCACACATTCATCTAAGGCTCGCCAGTTTCTAAATGTCTTGCAGGACAATTTCATGGGTCAATAGACGCGCCAACTAGAAACAAAGCGTTATTAGATCTACTTACAACAATACAGACCTGATCATTGATGTGGAAATATGCCCGTACACACGGTCGGACATTGATCGGACATTCCGACAACAAATCCTAGGATTTTTTCTGACGGATGTTGACTCAAACTTGTCTTGCATACACACGGTCACACAAAGTTGTCGGAAAATCCGATCATTCTGAACGCGATGACGTCAAACACGTATGTCGGGACTATAAACGGGGCAGTGGCCAATAACTTTCATCTCTTTATTTATTCTGAGCATGCGTGGCACTTTGTGCGTCGGATTTGTGTACACACGATCGGAATTTCCGACAATGGATTTTGTTGTCGGAAAATTTTATATCCTGCTCTCAAACTTTGTGTTTCGGAAAATCCGATGGAAAATGTGTGATGGAGCCTACACACGGTCGGAATTTCCGACAACTAGGTCCTATCACACATTTTCCGTCGTAAAATCCGACCGTGTGTACGGGGCAATACAGGGAAATTTAGGAAACAGCGATCACAGGTCAATTAGCTTCAGTATTAATCACACAAATAGGAAACATGAGGGGAATACAAAGACACTGAATTTCAAAAGAGACAACTTCCTTAAACTGTGAACCTTGCTAGAAGTTATAAATTGGGATAAAATATTAGGAACAAAGAACACGGAGGAGAGATGGGTTTGCCTTAAGAGCATATTAAATAAGGGCATTAGCCAGTGCATCCCATTGGGAAGTCCTAGGTGGCTTGCCTCCAATGCATATAAAAGCAAAGGAGAAGGCCTTCAAAAAATACAAGGCTGAGGGATCATCATCAGGATTAAAACTTTTCAAAGAATACAACAAGAAATGTAAGAATGCAATTAGGGCGGCTAAGAACACGAAAGACAAATAGCGGAGGAGAAACAAAAAAATCCCAAGAAATTCTTTAAGTATTTAAACAGTAAAAGAGGGAGGACAGACCATATTGGCCCCTTAAAGAATGAGGAAGGGAATCTAGTTACAAAGGATGGTGAGATCGTGAAGGTATTGAATTATTTCTTCTCCTAAGTCTTCAAGAGGGAATCAGGTGGCTTCAGTAACCAAAACTGCAGTGTTTATCCCCATGACACATCACAGGAAGCACCTCTATGGCTAAAAGAGGACAGAATTAGGAATAGATTTGAAAAACTTAACATTAATAAGTCACCAGGACCAGATGCCTTGCACCCCAGGGTCCTTAGGGAACTTAGTCAAGTAATTGCCAGACCATTGTTCTTAATTTTTACTGACAGTCTACTGACTGGAATGGTACCAGCTGACTGGAGAAAAGCCAATGTAGCACCAATATTTAAAAAAGGGCCAAAATACATTCCTGGGAATTACAGACCAGTTAGCCTAACATCAATAGTAAGAAAGCTCTTGGAGGGGATGATAAGGGACTATATTTATATACAAAATTTTAGTGATGAAAACGGTATCATTAGCAGTAATCAGCATGGATTCATGAAGAATCGTTCTTGCCAAATCATTCCATTAATCATCTATGAGGAGGTGAGCTGAGCTGCCAGCTAGATAAAGGAAGGCCCGTAGACGTGGTATATCTGGACTTTGCAAAAGCATTTGATACAGTTCCCCATAAATGTTTACTGTACAAAGTAAGGTCTGTTGGCATGGACCGTAGGGTGAGTACATGGATTGAAAACTGGCTACAAGGGCGAGTGCAGAGGGTGGTGATACATGGGGAGTACTCGGAACGGTCAGGGGTGGAAAGTGGGGTCCCCCAGGGTTCTGTCCTGGGACTAATCCTATTTAATTTGTTCATAAGCGACCTGGAGGATGGGGTAAACAGCTCAATCTCTGTATTTGCGGACGATACTAAGCTAAGCAGGGCAATAACTTCTCCGCAGGATGTCGAAACCTTGCAAGAAGATCCGAACAAATTAATGGCGTGGGCAACTACATTGCGAATGAGGTTTAATGTGGAAAAATTTTAAATAATGCATTTGGGTGGCAAGGGAATCAAGGATAGAAAATGACCTGGGGGTCCTAGTAGATGATAGGCTCAGCAATGGCATGCAATGCCAAGCTGCTGCTAACAAATCAAATAGTAGACATGTGCATTTCGTTTCATTCCGAATCGAAATTCGGACAAATTTTTCATTATTCGTAAATTCGTATGCATCCGAATTTCCTAATTACAATACTAACGAATTTAAATGAATCCAAAAAAAGCGAACGAATTTGAAAACAAATTCAAATCGATTTAGAAAAAAAATAGAAATTGATTTTCTAAAAAATACAATAAAATAGAGTATAAAATAATAAAGCAATAGAAAATATATATTATATATAATATATATATTATATATATAAACCGTATTTAGCAGCGTATAACACGCACCGGCGTATAACACGCACCCCAAGTTTAGGAGGGCATTTTAAGGAAAAAAAATTTTAGGAGGGAAGTTTAAGGAAAAAAACTTACATTTAAATGCCCATGAATGCAGCCTCATCAGTGTTCATCTGCAGCCTTGTCCATCATTGCAGAATGAACAGTGTCCATTTGCAGCCTTGCCCATTGTCATATGCAGCCTTGCCCAGTGCAGCCTTGCTCAGTGCAGCCTTGCCCAGTGCAGCCTTGCCCAGTGTCGTGTGCTGTTTGCAACATGTAATGTTTAAATTTGCCGCCGAGCCTGAGTACTCGTTGTCACGCCGCCCCGCCTCCCTGCTGTTTCAGAGAGGATGAGAGCAGCGAGCGCTGCCGAAAAAGACAGAGCCGAGTGTACTGTGTACTCGGCTCCGCCTGCAGTCCCACCATTGGACCTGTGTTATGTCTATCATAGGAGCTGGGCGGGATTGCGAGCGGAGCCGAGCCGAGCGGAGTACACAGTACACTCTGCTTGGTCTTTTTCGGCAGCACACGCTCCTCTTATCCTCTCTAAAACAGCAGGGAGGCGGGGCGGCGTGACTGCGAGCAGAGCCGAGCACTCGGCTTGGTCTTTTTTTTTTTTTTTTTTTTTCACAGAGAGTGGGGATCGGCGTATAACACGCACCCACGATTTTCCCCTGATTTTAAGGGGAAAAAAGTGCGTGTTATACGCCGATAAATATGGTATATATAATATTTTTTAAAATTCTGTTCTATTGTTTTTCTATGCTTTTCTTTTCTATTATTTTCTATTCTATAATAGTCTTTTCTATTCAAATTCAAATTCATTCTATAGGAAATTTGATTTCGGAACATGGCTTCTGAAGTTCGAATTTCGTATAGGATAAATTTGAATTAGAATAGAAAATATTTGAATAGAAAAGAATAGAAAAGAATAGACTAGAAAAACGATAGAACAGAATTTAAAAATATTTTTTTCCTATAGAATGAATTTGAATTTGATATATATATAATATAATATATATCATCTTCCGAAATTCGAATATCATATAGAATGAAATCAAATTTGAATAGAAAAGATTAGAAAATAATAGAAAAGAATAACACAGAAAACAATGGAACAGAATAGAAAAATATATATAAAACTATCTTCCGAAATTGGAATTTGGTACAGGATGAATTAGAATAGAAAAGATTAGAATAGAATATATTAGATTTTTTTCTGTTCTGTTCTATTGTTTTTCTATGCTATTTTTTTAGATTATTTTCTATTCTATTCTAATCTTTTCTATTGGAATTCGATTTCATTCTATACGAAATTCGAATTTTGCAAAATGGTTATATATAGTTTACTTTTTCAAATTCGGTCAAATTTTTTCGAATGCAATAGAATTTTTTCACATTTGATAGTTTTTTCGAATGCGGTCCAATTTTTTTGAATGAGGGCGAATTTTTTCGAATTCGAATATGAAACTAAATAAATCCCGAAAACGAGTATAACGAACGCAACAGATTTAACTAGACAAATTTAGTTACATAACGGATCGAAACGAAACAAATTTTTTCATCCTGCACATGTCTAGCAAACAGAATATTGGCATGCATTAAAAAAGGGGATTAACTCAAGAGATAAAGCGATAATTCTCCCACTCTACAAGACTCTGGTCTGGCCTCACCTGGAGTATGCTGTCCAGGGCGCCAGTCCTCAGGAAGGATGTGCTGGAAATGGAGCGAGTACAGATAAGGGCAAGAGGAAAGGTTATGAGCACTGAACTTATTCTCTTTGGAGAAGAGATGCTTGAGGAGGAATATGATTTCAATTTACAAATACCATACTGGTGACCCCACAATAGGGATAAAACTTTTCCGCGGAAGGCAGTATAATAAGACAAGTTGCCACTTATTAAAATTAGAAGAAAAGTGGTTTAACCTTAAACCGGGAAGAGCTTTCTTTACTGTAAGAGCGGCAAGGATGTGTAATGCCCTTCCACATGTGGTGGTTTCAGCAGGGAGCATCAATAGTTTAAAAAAAACTATTAGATACGCACCTGAACAACCGCAACATACGGGGTTATTCAATGTAATCCTGACATAAAATCACACACATAAGTTGGACTTGATGGACTTGTGTCTTTTTTCAACCTCGTTGACTATGTAACTATGTAACTATACAGCGTCAAACTTGCAGTAACGTACAGAACTATATGGCATTAAACTTGCAGTAACGTAATTAAATATATGGCGTTAAACTTGCAGTAATGCAACAAAATATACAGCGTTAATTTGCAGTAATGCACAGAACTATATGGCGTTAAACTTGGAGTAACGCAATGAAACATACAGTGTTAAACTTGCAGTAACGCACAGAACTATATGACGTTAAACTTGCAATAACACAATGAAATATACGGTGTTAAACTTACAGTAACGCAATGAAATATACAGCGTTAAACTTGCAGTAACGCAATGAAATGTACAGCGTCAAACTTACAGTAACGCAATGAAATATACGGCGTTAAACTTGCAGTAAAGTAATCAAATATACAGCGTTAAACTTGCAGTAGCGCAATGAAATATACGGCGTTAAACTTGCAGTAACGCACAGAACTATATGGTGTTACACTTGCAGTAATGCACAGAACTATATGGCGTTAAACTTGCAGTAACGCAATGAAATATATGGCGTTAAATGTGCAGTAACACATACAACTATATGGCGCTAAACTTACAGTAACGCACAGAACTATATGGCGTTAAACTTGCAGTATCGCAATGAAATATACAGCGTTATACTTGCAGTAATACACAGAACAGTATGCCATTAAACTTGAAGTAATGCAATGAAATATACAGCATTAAACTTGCAGTAACGCAATGAAATATATGGCATTAAACTTGCAGTAACACACAAAACTATATGGCATTAAACTTGCAGTAATGCACAGAACTATATGGCGTTAAACTTGCAGTAACGCAATGAAATATATGGTGTTAAACTTGCAGTAACACAATAAAATATACAATGTTAAACTTGCAGTAACGCAATGAAATATACAGCGTTAAACTTGCAGTAACGCAATGAAATATACAGCGGTAAACTTGCAGTAACACAATCAAATAAAGAGCATTAAACTCGCAAGAACGAACTGAAATGTACAGCGTTAAACTTGCAGTACCGCACAGAACTATATGGCATCAAACTTACAGTAACACAATGAAATGTACAACGTTAAACTTGCAGCAATGCAATGAAATATACAGCGTTAAACTTGCAGTAACGCAATGAAATATACGGCGTTAAACTTCAGTAATGTAATGAAATATACAGCGTTAAACTCGCAAGAACGCAATGAAATATAGGGCACTAAACTTGCAGTAACGCAATGAAATATATGTGTCAGAGAATCTAATTGACCAAACTGTGTGGACTGCACAGAGGAAACCCAAAACACATATAAGTGAAATAATGGTGTTTAATAAATAAGTGACAAGTAAAAGAAATATAAACAGTGCAAAACCAATACAACAAACCCACTACAAACAACAATATATACAAGGAAATGGAGATACCGTAATCGTAAACAAAGCCAGGCCAAGGTCATACACAGGGAGATCAAACCAGCAGGACAGGAAGAGGGTGGATGGATGGGATACAGGGCAGGGATCCAAGGTAACCAGGAACAGAGGGGATAGGCTCAGGATAGGGATGGGATAAGATCAGGTCAGGTCAGGACAAGGCAGATGCAGGCTCAAGGTCAAAGTAACGGGCAGCAAGGTTAGAGTGCAGGGAGAGAGAGAGATACCAAGGCGAGCAAGTGAGGGCTCGCCGGGTATTTATAGGGCTGACTAATTGGCTTCAAGTTACACCTGAGCGCAGGGAGTGTTGTCTGCCCCCTACTGCCAGGATCCATCCGCTGGTGGACATCAGTACTGCAGCCAAAAGATGACAGGACACCAGCAGGGAAATATTCTCCTGACAGTTCAACACTGCCAGGAGACACCTGCTGGTGGACCCCAGTACTGCATGCCAAATAATATAACTTACCAGCGAATGGACCCTTTCCTGACAGTACCCCTCCCTAAAGGAGCGGCCTCCGGACGCTCCAACTGGTCTTAATTGTCCATGGTCTATGGCATCAGGCAGAATGGTGGAGGAAGGTATGTCAGGCTGGTCATCAGGCACATCTGGGCAGACGGCTGGCATGTCAGAGTCATTAAGCTGGGCAGCAGACGACAGGAACCACTCAAGCTGGGCAGCAGACGACAGGAACCACTCGAGCTGGGCAGCAGACGACAGGAACCACTCGAGCTGGGCAGCAGACGACAGGAACCACTCGAGCTGGGCAGCAGACGACAGGAAACACTTGAGCTGGGCAGCAGACGACAGGAAACACTTGAGCTGGGCAGCAGACGACAGGAAACACTTGAGCTGGGCAGCAGACGACAGGAAACACTTGAGCTGGGCAGCAGACGACAGGAAACACTTGAGCTGGGCAGCAGACGACAGGAAACACTTGAGCTGGGCAGCAGACGACAGGAAACACTTGAGCTGGGCAGCAGACGACAGGAAACACTTGAGCTGGGCAGCAGACGACAGGAAACACTTGAGCTGGGCAGCAGACGACAGGAAACACTTGAGCTGGGCAGCAGACGACAGGAAACACTTGAGCTGGGCAGCAGACAGGAACAAGCCGAGCTGGGCAGCAGGCTCCGGGTCATCGAGTTGGGCAGCAGGCTCCGGGTCATCGAGCTGGGCAGCAGGCTCCGGGTCATCGAGCTGGGCAGCAGGCTCCGGGTCATCGAGCTGGGCAGCAGGCTCCGGGTCATCGAGCTGGGCAGCAGGCTCCGGGTCATCGAGCTGGGCAGCAGGCTCCGGGTCATCGAGCTGGGCAGCAGGCTCCGGGTCATCGAGCTGGGCAGCAGGCTCCGGGTCATCGAGCTGGGCAGCAGGCTCCGGGTCATCGAGCTGGGCAGCAGGCTCCGGGTCATCGAGCTGGGCAGCAGGCTCCGGGTCATCGAGCTGGGCAGCAAGCTCCGGGTCATCGAGCTGGGCAGCAAGCTCCGGGTCATCGAGCTGGGCAGCAGGCTCCGGGTCATCGAGCTGGGCAGCAGGCTCTGGAACATTGGGCCGAACAGCGAGCACCGTAAGGGCAGGCCAGATTACAGGCACCGGCTCAGCAAGCTGGGTAACGGACCCTGGCCCAGTGGGCTGGGTAACAGGCCCCGACTCAGCGAGCTGGACACCGGGCACTGGTTTGGCAAGCCGGATAACGGATACTGGCTTGACAGGCCAAGTGACGGACTTCGGTATAGCAGACTGGGTAACGGGCACCAGTTCAGCGGACCGGGTAACGGGCACCGATTCAACAGACTGGGTAACGGGCACCGATTCAGCAAGCTGAGACACGGGCACCAAAACTCCAGGCTGAAACACGGGCACCGAAACTTCAGGCGGAGACACGGGCACCGAAACCTCAGGCTGGGATACCAACATCACGACATCAGGCTGGAAGACAGGTACCAGGATATCAGGCTGGAGGATGGACACATGAAACCGGAAAGCAGGCTCATCAGGCTGAACAGTGGGCACATCAGGCAGAACAACAGGTACTGGCACAACAGGCGGAACAGGTACATCGGACTGGTCAGTAGTCGCTGGAGCGTCAGACTGGAACATGGACACTGGGATTTTGGGCTGAGCAGCAGGCACTGGGACCTCAAACTGGGCAGCGGACACAGGCATTGGCACAACTGGCTGAGTCGTAAACACTGGCACATCAGGCTGGAAAGCGGACTGGAAAGCCGGCACCGAGACATCAGACCAGGCAGCGGGTGCTGGAACTTTAGACTGGGCGGCAGACACAGGCGCTGGCACATCGGGCAGAACAGCAGGTACATCAGACTGGTCAATAGTCGCTGGGGCGTCAGACTGGAACATGGACACTGGGATTTCGGGCTGGAAGGCAAGCTTCAAGACTTCCGACTGGAAGGCAGGCATATCAGACTGGATAGCAGGTGCATTAGACTGGAGAGCGGGTGCGTCAGACTGGAAGGTGGGCACACCAGACTGGAAGGCAGGGACATCAAGTTGGAAGGCAGGGACATCAAGCTGGAAGGCAGGGACCAAGACATCAGGCTGAAAAGCAAGCTTCGGGGCATCAGGCTGGGAGGCAGGCGTGAAGACATCAGACTGGGGAGGGGGCACAGACTGAAAAGCGGGCACCGGGACTTCAGGCTGGAAGGCAAGCTTCAAGACATCCGGCTGGAAGGCAGGCATATCGGACTGGATTGCAGGTGCATTAGACTGGAGAGCGGGTGCATCAGACTGGAAGGTGGGCACACCAGACTGGAAGGCAGGGACATCAAACTGGACAGCAGGCACAGGCATTGGCACAACAGGTTGCGTAGAAGACACTGGCGCATCAGGCTCGGTAGCAGGCACTGGTTTGACAGAATCAGGTGGGTTAGTTGGTGTGGAAGCAAGTTGGGTTACTGGCAGGATCGTGTGGGTAGGAAAGAATTTTTGTTTCTTTTTTGGTTTAGCCCGTGCAGTCTTGTATGTAGGTGCAGGGCTGAAAGAAAAGAAAGTAGCTGGATCGAAGGAAGACCAAGGAACTGTAGCTAGAGAGGGGTTTTGTGGGACTGTTACAGGTGGAGGAGAAGAGACAGGTGGATTGAAGGCGGGATAGGTGCTACACTTGGAGACTGGGTAGTAGTATTTGGTAGGGGGTTTGATAAACTGGGCTGTAGCTGAGGTTGCCATAGGCGACGGGGAGATACATTTTTGGGGAGACAGAGGATTAATGGCAGGGCTGGAGTATTGTGGCTTAGCAAAAGACAGGAGATCTGACCATACCTGCAGCACAGGTTGAACAAACGCTGATTCACACACAGCCTGACTAATCAAGGATTGCACTGACTGGATGCAATTAGACAACACTTGCTGTGAACAGTTGGAATAATGTTCCATAAAATAGGCTGGATCATCCTCTAACAACCAAACCAGGGATTCAACTTGGCCATAATTGAAGGGGGGTGAAAAATCATCACTTCCCTCGGGAATGCATGACAGGGCTGGTTTTGCACATAACTGGATCAGGGGCTGAACATCTTCAAAAGACATATACCCCTGATCCACTAGGGAATGAGCTGATCGGATAGTTTCCATCAGCCTGTCACTAGTCCACCCTTTTAAAATCTGGCGACAATATTCACCATCCTCTTCTGCTAGCAGAGAATAATAAAGGATTTCATCGAAATCCATATTAGCAGACCCGATAAACCAGGATGGTTTCCTCAATGCAGCCACGTCTGGTCAGGGATGGCCTTGGTATACTGTCAGAGAATCTAATTGACCAAACTGTGTGGACTGCACAGAGGAAACCCAAAACACATATAAGTGAAATAATGGTGTTTAATAAATAAGTGACAAGTAAAAGAAATATAAACAGTGCAAAACCAATACAACAAACCCACTACAAACAACAATATATACAAGGAAATGGAGATACCGTAATCGTAAACAAAGCCAGGCCAAGGTCATACACAGGGAGATCAAACCAGCAGGACAGGAAGAGGGTGGATGGATGGGATACAGGGCAGGGATCCAAGGTAACCAGGAACAGAGGGGATAGGCTCAGGATAGGGATGGGATAAGATCAGGTCAGGTCAGGACAAGGCAGATGCAGGCTCAAGGTCAAGGTCAAAGTAACGGGCAGCAAGGTTAGAGTGCAGGGAGAGAGAGAGATACCAAGGCGAGCAAGTGAGGGCTCGCCGGGTATTTATAGGGCTGACTAATTGGCTTCAAGTTACACCTGAGCGCAGGGAGTGTTGTCTGCCCCCTACTGCCAGGATCCATCCGCTGGTGGACATCAGTACTGCAGCCAAAAGATGACAGGACACCAGCAGGGAAATATTCTCCTGACAGTTCAACACTGCCAGGAGACACCTGCTGGTGGACCCCAGTACTGCATGCCAAATAATATAACTTACCAGCGAATGGACCCTTTCCTGACAATATGGCAGTAAACTTGCAGTAATGCAATGAAATATACAGTGTTAAACTTGCAGTAATGCAATGAAATACACCATGTTAAACTTGCAGTAATACACAGAACTATATGGCATTAAACTTGCAGTGATGCAATGAAATATATGGTGTTAAACTTGCAATAACACAATGAAATATACAGCGTTAAACTAGCAGTAACGCAATTAAATATACAGCATTAAACTTACAGTAATGTAATGAAATATATGGCGTTAAACTTGCAGTAATGCACAGAACTGCACAGTAATGCACAGAACTATATGGCATTAAACTTGCAGTAACACAATGAACTATACGGCATTAAACTTGCAGTAATACACAGAACTATATGGCGTTAAACTTGCAGTAGCGCACAGAACTATATGGCGTTAAATTTGAAGTAACGCAATAAATAAAACTGTGTTAGACTGTCACTACACTCAGTGAACTATCCCTACATTCACACAAATGTAAAGGTGAATGGTCACACTACACTCTCAAAGACTGAACTATCTCTACATTCACACTAATGTAAAGAAGAATGGCCGCACTGCCCTCACACTAAACTATCCCTAGATGCACACTAAACTGATATTCTACACTGACAATTGAATTGGAATAGAACACTATCGGACACAAACTGCCTAATAGCACTGAGAAGAGCCCTGTTCTATCTCTCTCCACACCGCTATCACACTACAAATGACAGCTATGGAAAGAATACTTTTATAGTGTGGGGCGGGATTAAGAGCAATGAGGCATGATTGGATACAGGCATTATGACAGTGTCCAATCATGGCTCTGACAGTACTATGTGCCCTGATTGGGCAAAGCTTTCATTGCTTTAGCCAATCAGGCCTTTCAATGCACTGTGTGGCGGCGCAGTGCATTGTGGTCGTTCGGCGGGCTTAACAAACAGTCGAACAACCCTATAATTTGGTTGTTTAGAGAACTTCCGAACAGCCAATGTTTGGCCTGAACTCGAGCTGAACCGTTCTCCCATCCTTAGTCAGTAGGAAGAATGCTCCTTACCTTGGTGATTAAGGAGAAGAATGAACTTTACACTGAAGCTCAGTGGGAAGAATACCTACTACATTCGTGGTCAATCAATGGGAAAAATGCCCCTTGCATTGGTTGTCAGTGGGAAGAATGCTCTTTACATTGGTGGTCAGTGGAAGAATGCTCCTTACATTGGTGATCAATGGGATGAATGCCCCTTACATTGGTAGTCAGTAGGAAGAATGCCCCTTACATTGGTGATCAGTGGGAAGCATGCCCCTTACATTGGTGATCAATGGGAATAATGCCCCCTTACAGATAGCTAAACAGATCATTGTTGTCGTGCTGATGTTTGTGTCAGAAACCATCAAATGGAAGGTCAATCAGGCACAGCTTAAGGACCCCCTATCAAATTCTACAGCAGTGTTTTTTTTTAGTCAAGGCACTAGAGCTGCACAATTTTGGCTAAAATGAGAATCACAATTTTTTTGCTTAGAATAAAGATAATGATTCTCGCGGCGTAACATCATCTTTCACATTATACAAAGAATTTTGGGTAATTTTACTGTTTTATTTTTTTTTAATTAATTAAAGTGTATTTTTTCAAAAAATATTGCGTTTGAAAGACCGCTGCGCAAATACAGTGGGACATAAAATATTGCAACAACCGCCATTTTATCTAAAAGAACGAAACGTTACAATGTTTCTCTTTATCTTGCCTGAGCGATGTTGTGATAAACTTGGCAAGCTGCCTGTTTTTGTTTTTTTATAGCTGTTGGCTTGAGCAGAGAACTCTCTGCACTGAATCGAGGAAATGCCGTGTTAAGATCATTAAGGGGTTGAATCGCGATCTCGATTCTTTAACTATTAATCGTGCAGCTCTACAAGGCACCCTTTAAAATTATGGACAATCTCGAGGCATCCTCCAAAATGATGGACAATCTCGAAGCACCCTTTAAAATTATGGATAGTCTTGAGACACCCCATCCTAAAATATAAACACTATTTTAATAGTTTTACATAATGCAGCAATATCCACACATGTAGGAGACCCAACGTTAGAGGTGCAAACTGGTACTGACTATTATTCCATCATCAGTTTTTCTCCATCACTCAGCTAATGTGACCCCAAAGCTGATGGAGAGGGGCAGGGGAGGGTCAAACAAGTATGCTATACAGGCGATTGACATCCTCCTTATCAACTGATGATGTCATTGGTCGTTAGGAGGTTGGCAGCTAGAAGGTCGTAATGGTGCACAATGAAAACCTGTGACTGTGTAACTAAAAGGCAGGCTTCATCCACCCGCCGCTTTGTATACAATTCATTATAATGCTCCCAATGGCAAAGGCTCATTGATCAAAACAGTGAAATTACCATTCTGACCAATGAGAAGTCTATCTTAGGCTCCTCCTTCCATTAAGATGTCCCAGAAGAAAGAAGTGCTTCTCATCTGTCAACGCTGATCAATGAATGCATACCATTGCAAGCATTATGATGGATGGAATGCTACACGAGCAGCACAGGGCATCATGGGCAGCATGTGTAGCGGGGTCTGGATGGGTTGACCCGGATTTTCAAAGTTAGCTCACTTTTTTTTTGTGACAAGATTAACTTACCCTTTAATTACCTACATCAGGTCATGTTTTGGGAAACTCTCAAAATACCTAGCCACTGACATAAATTGAAAGCACCTGTGCAAGATGAAGGAACTCCTGAAACAATGGCCTAATATGACTTAAGGACCAAGGTTAGGAACCATTGCTCTAGAACAGTGGTCTCCAAGCTACAGCTATGCCCTATGCTTATCTATATTTGGCCCCTGGGGAACTATTTCTCTCATTCATAAAAGGCACTATTCCTCCCACTGTCATCAATGATGGGGTACTATTCTTTCCACTGACAACAATGATGAGGCACCATTGCATGCACTGACACCAACAATAAGGCAATATTCATTCCACTAACACCAATGATGGGGCAGTATTCCTCCCATTAACACCAACAATGGGGCACTATTCCTCCTCCTACTAACCACAAGCACTATGTCATTTTCTTACTCCCACTGACAACCAAGCCTGAGGCATTATTTACTCCCACTGACACTGGGGCATTTTCTATTACCACTGGCCACAGTCTGGCACCCCAAAGTTTGAAGGACAGTAATCTGGCCCTTTGTTTAGAAATTTTGGTGACCCCTGCTTTAGAGGAACCCCAGGGTTCCACTAAACCCTGCTTGAGAATTTCATGGGACCCTGGTTAACAATTTCACAACACCCTGGTTGAGAACTCCATGGAACCCTGGTTGAGAATTCTACAGAATCCTGGTTTAGAATTTTACAGAATACTGGTTGAGTACTCTGTTTCTCAACCCTAGATCCTGAGAAGCACATTTTATTAACTGAACATGCACTGTAATGTGTGTCATAACCCATGTAATAATGTGCATTTAGATGTACATTGCAATGCAAAGTTAATTGCATTCAAACACACATCTACAGTGTGCTACAATGGGTTATAGTGAACCACAATGAACAGATACATATGATCTGTGTGCAGTGCTTAAATAAAATGGTGCAGGACCTATTTTTCATGTTCTGAGGTGCCTTGACAGACCATGCATTTTGAACAAGCTGCCCTACATGCCTTAACTAATGAAAATGTGTATGGTGCAGCACACAAAGTTTCAGTATGAAGGAGCCCTTAGTGACAGATAACAATGTCTAAGTATAAGTAAGGAACTTACAGCATGATCATATCATTTGGGATCTTTGCTCTCCAATTTTTGGAAACAATGATGAAATGACTTTAAAGGTGCCATAACACGCAAGTCATAAAAACATTTGGTTATTGTGCTTTAATATTAAAAGTAGTATGCAAATAATATTAAACTTTAAAAACAGGCAAGGATTCTTATGTTGTTGACAAATGCTCTTCGCTCGACATGTTTTGCCAGTTGGCTTCTTCAGAAGCCATAAAACATTATACATATTGTCACAACATTTATATCCAAAAAATTGAGTAAACAGCATTCCCAAGGAGTAGCTGAGGTGTATCCACATCCACAGCATCTGCAGAAGCCGAGGAACATCCACTGGGGCATACTGAATGATCCCGGGATGTATATAGGGAGGCCCGGAGTGAAAATGAGGAAGGAATGATAAAGGAGGGCCGGGCATGACAGTGTGGAGAAGGAGACACAAGAGGGGTTAATTAGAAATAGGGAATGGGAGTGTCTAGGAAGGGTGGTGGAAGATAGGAACTTGTAAAAGGGGGAGTGGCATTACTTAAGGGGAGAGGTGGAGCCAGGAAGGGGCAGTGGAGAGAAAGAAGACACAGGAGGAGGCAGTTTTATTCACTGCTCCTCCAGCATCAGCATGGAGGACAGGACACCATCCTGGCGAGGCTGAGGGCTGCGACGGCGACGAGAGGAGTGGACTGGCTGAAGAGGCAAGTCGGGGGGACTGATATTGGATGAGGAGGGATCGTGGACAGTGGAAGAGACCCATCACGTGCGGAGGTCACGGCCTCCGGCGTGTTTTTCACCAGGGCCGCCATCGCGGCCTGCTCGGCAGACAGGGAGCCCTCGGGGGGACCGATCAGCGCCCCCAGCGAAGCGGACACAGCGACAGGATAACTCAGGGCCCGGGCGGTCTGCACGCCGCAGGCCTACTCCGGGGGGCGGGGCCACGGGCCGTTATGGCGCCGCTTCACCGCCAGAGTTTCACAGGCCTCAGAGTGAGGGTTTAACACATGGGGGTGGCAGAACAGGCAGGGGGGCTAAGGGGGGGAGTAGTGAGGACACAGTGGCCACCGGAGGGGGATTAGAGTGGTCAGCAAGGCTGTGGGTGGGCGGGGCTTAGCCAACAGACTGGCACATGGACAGAAGGATGGCGGTGGTGGTCACAAGCAGGCCGATCGGTGCAGCCAGGGCGACTCCCAGTGGCGGTTCAGGAAGAAGTATAGCGGCAGGAGAGAGTCGGCCCTTATATGATCAGATCTTCACGGCTTCCGGGGCCTCTTCACCCGGGGGGCTGACAACGCCAACTGTCAGGGAGCAGGACGATCGCTCGGAAGGTGAGGTGTCCGACAGCGAAGAACAACAAGTGCCAGCAGGAGAGACCAATCGGAGGCGGTGGGGGCGTGCTCCCAGACAGCCCGGTGAGTCCAGCAATGATTTATCTGTGATTAAGGCATTACATGACTTATTAGGGGTCGTAACAGCGGGTACAGTGGGGATAAAGGGGGGGGGGGGCGCCTGATCAGCAATTGGCGGCTCCAAGGCCGGCCAGTTCTGGATCAGGGGCGCAATTGAAGGATTTATCGAAAGGATTGCAGAATTTGGTGGGTAGATTTGAACTGGGACAGGAACAGCTGCCGCAGGTGGCCCTTGGAAGGGAACGGTAACCGGGGGGGAAAGAGGTGCTATGGCGACTAGGGTAAGGGTGCAGAGGGTGCCGGACCCCTCGGGGGCGGCAGCAGAAGGAGCGGGTCAAGGAAAAAAGGGGGGCTACAGAGGGGGCGGCAACAACGGCCAGAGTGGAGGTGGTGAGTATTGCGGATGCGGCGAAGGGCGAGGTATATGGGTGCTTTGAGGGTCCACTGGGAACACACTTAAAGCAGGAGGTTCGGGATAATATTGTCAAGGGTGAATATGTGGAGATATTTTTCCCTATTGCCGCTGGAAAAATTTAACCTGTGATAGGGTAAAACCGGATAATTCCAAGAAGGGGGGATGAAGAAAAAAGAGGTACAGGCTGATTCCGCGGACATTTACAAATTGTAAATTTGGGGGGTCCTGTAAGTTTAAGCACGAGTGCTTCAAAAAAAAGGGAGGCGTCACAGCGAGCCTGCACATGAAAGGGACGACGCCGGAAAGGTGAAAAGGAAGAAGCCTTTTCTAAGTAGGTATCCGGACTAGGTAGCGATGAGGCTATTGGTCACGGGGTTTGGGGAAGGTTTTCGTATACCATGTTCATGGGCAGTGGTTCCACCACTGACAAGAAATTAGAAGGTTAGTGGGGGGGGAAAAATTGGCGAAGGAAGTGGCTTTGGGTCGGATGGGGGGCCGTTTGTGGATAATACCTATACAGGATTTAGTTGTTTCACCTTGGGGGGTGGGGCCTAAGAAGGAACCGAACAAGTTCCGACTTATTCATCATTGGTCATTTCCTAAGGGAGTTTGGTGAATGATTTTATCGATCCGGAAGCATGCACTGGGTCTTACACGTCATTCAACGTGGCAGTATGATGGGTGAGGAAGTATAGCAAAAGAGCCATTGATGGCAAGTCGGACATAGAATCCGCCTTCCGCTTGCTTCCGGGGCATCCGGATAGTTTCCGGCCGTTGGGTTGTTATTGGCAAGAACAGTTTTATGTAGACAAATGCTTACCTATGGGTTGCTTCATTTATGGTGCCATGTTTGAAGCATTTAGCTCATTTCGGGAGTGGGTGGTTAGGGATGTGTCGGGCCTAGATTCGGTCATACATTACTGCCTCCGACGTGTGTGCGATTCTGCTATCCACGTTGCAGCACTTCGCGGGCAGGTTTTTGGAGTGCCTTTAGCAGAGGATAAACAGAAGCCCCGACGACGGAACTCAGTTTGTTGGGGGGATAGTGGTAGATGTGGAAACAGTGGAATGTCGCCTGCCCAGAGGTAAGTTGGAGAACTTATACAAAGTAATTTGAGGGATCCACAGACTGTGGTAAGTCCAGTTGAGGGCTTTGCAGTGGTTACTAGGTAAGTTGACTTTCGCTTGTAGGATAATCCCAATGGGGAGGGTGTTCTGTCGACGGCTGTCGGCAGCAATGGTAGGGGTCAAGGCACCTACATATTTGGTCGGGCTTAATAGGGAACACCGGGAGGACTTGAAGGTATGGTATGAGTTTCTGGAGTCGTACAACGGCAGATCGTTGTGGATGTCGGGCCCGGTGACATGGATTTAACTACAGACGCGGTAGGGGCTAAGGGTTATGGGGCGTTTTTTTCAAGGGCAGTGGAGTGCGGGTCCTTGGCCGCAAGTATGGGTGGAGGCAGGGTTCGCGTAACCTGGTGTTACTGGAACTCTTTCCAGTAGTACCGGCGTTGGAACTTTGGGGGTGAGGCTTGTAGGAATATGAAATCGGGACTGAATTGTGCCAACAGGGGAGTGGTCCAGGTGATCAACCGCATGTCGGCGTCATCACCACCTGTACTAAGGCTATTGCGTAGGTTGGTGTTGAGGTGCTTGGGATTGCACATTTTCTTGTATGCTGGTCACATACCTGGAGTGTATAATACACTGGCTGATGCACGGTCTCGCTTTCAGTGGGACAGATTCAGAGAGTTGACCCCGGGCGCAGAGCAGGAGGGAGTCCCTTACACAGATTGGATGTGGGAGCTGGCATTGGAGTCGCCGCGGGATGGATTCGGCAGTCAGTGAGTGTAGCCACGCGGGCGCATTATACTAAGGTATGGAAGGAGTGGTTGTTAATGGTACAGGAGGCCAGGATTGGTAAGGACAGGGCGGAGGTAAGGTTGTGGGTTTTGTATTTTGTGTCTAGGAACATGGAACGTGGGGGATTGGTCTCTGCCATTGAGCGGAAGATGGCAGGCCTGTCATGATTTTACAACTGATGGGGGAGGAGGATGCAACAAAAGAGTTTGGGTGAAACAGGCTTAAAAAAAAAAAAAAAAAAAAAGGGGGGGGTTTTCCGGAGGGGTCACATGAAATTGGTTATGAGACGGCCTGTCACGTTTGCCAGTCTGAGGGCCATATGTGGGATGTTGTGTTCAGTATGTATCTCAAGCTATGAGGTCTTACTGTTTTACTGCGGTATCTTCGCTGGCATTTTATGACTAAGGCATAAAGATGGGTCCTATTTATCAAAAATTCCAATTAATGTCGGTGTTCAGCAAATGCCTTTTCAGGGCAGGCTTGGAGGGGGAACAATACGCTTCACACTCCTTCCGCATAGGGGCGGCTACTGAAGCTGCCAGGTGTGGGTAGGATGAGGCGGCGGTGTGGAGGAACGGGAGGTGGGAATCAAGGAGATTCCGCATTTAAAAAAAAAATAAATAAATAAATAAATAAATAAATAAAATACAATTTTAAAGAAAGAGAACAGGGGGAGGTAAACCGGATTTACGGGGTGTTTTAAATGAGGTTGTCAGTATGTGGGGATATGCTGGAGTATTGCTACCTTGGATGTTTTGTCGTCTCATTTCAGATGGAGGTTCCACACGCCTCATTTTCAGATGGAGGTTCCACACGCCTCATTTGGATCCTCGGTCATTTCTATGTGTGCTGGGATTGGGCATTTCGCGGAAAGAAGCTTATTTGCGGTGGTTGGGTACGCCTGGTATGAGGTGGGAGAGAGTAGTTCGGGAAGTGGTATGATATGAAAGTTGGACAGACCTCCCGATGTTTTGGTAATCCATGCAGGGGTTAGTGGTTTGGGGGGTACGTCCGGTCAGGGAGCTGATCACAGACATCAAGGCTGATTTTCTGCAGTTAAAGGCTGATTTTCCGGGTACTCTGCGGCTATGGTCGGACATATTTGCCCGGACAGTTTG
This sequence comes from Aquarana catesbeiana, assembly GCF_042186555.1. Classification (NCBI taxonomy): domain Eukaryota; kingdom Metazoa; phylum Chordata; class Amphibia; order Anura; family Ranidae; genus Aquarana; species Aquarana catesbeiana. Next base: position 922,504,881 of record NC_133324.1, read on the forward strand.
GAGACGGGCTAGATTAGTGACTAGCATTCAGAAAACACGCATATGCATAAACAAAATGGTGGGGAGGTTGTGGTTAATAATGGAGGTTTAGTCATTGGGCATCTAGAATTAGAGACCAATGTTGGGCTCTATTGGATAAAGGATGGAGTTCATCTTTCAGATGGGGGATTGACCTCTAGTCTGGGCTTGCAGGAAGGGATTCAAAGGGCCCTGTGGGTGTGGAGGTGCCTTCAAGAGTAAGTTGGTCACTCTTTCAGGCTGTGGCGGAGTTGCTTGTTGGTCTCTGACGGTGGCAGTAAGAAGTTGGTAATCCAAAAGGGGTGGGGGGCTCATCGGCAAGATCAGCCCCTCCGGTGTATTCCATCATGGTGGATGGAATAAGGAGATGGTGGCACTGCGGGAAAGGGGGTGTCTCCGAGCGGCTACAGCGGGAGGCCTAACGGTTTTCAAAATGGTACCCGCAGTGCGTGGTGGTATATATATTTTTGGTATACATATTTGGTAAACAAGGTGAGTCGCCGTCAGAGACCAACGGACTGGGGTAAAATGTTATGGTATGGGTTTTATGTTGATTTGATAGTGGAGTTATCTGGTTGGTTTGTCTAATAAAAGCTGTTATGGCCATTTATACTCCAAAACAAGGTGTGGACTCAATTATTATAAATGGATATTAAAGTGGGTTGGAGTTTAGGTGCATAACAGTTAATTCATGGGGGTCATTTTGACTACACTGGTCATGCCCTTTTTTTTCTTGGTTTCCTTGCTGCCCATGGGATATAGTGGAACTATTTGGAAAATGTTAAGTCTCTGGAAAGATTTTGCCTTGCCTTTTGAAACCTCTCCCTGGGTTTTCCATGCAGCCCATTGGATATAGTGATACAATCTGGAATATTTTAAGTCTCTGGAAAGATCTTTTGGCTTCCATTTGTTCCCCCTTTGGCCCACTAATACCTGTGGGGTCAGTTCCCTTGGTGCGTTAATCTCAGTGACTCATTTTGAATGCTGTATACTCAATTTTAGGATATCAATGTTGTGACAATATACTGTATATAATGCTTTACGACTCCTGAAGAAGCCAACCGGCGATACATCTCGAGCGAAGAGCATTTGTCAATAACATAGGAATCTGTATTTGATATTCCTTGCCTATTTTTAAAGTTTAATATTATATGCATATTACTATGTTAAAGCACAATAAACAAATGTTTTTATGACTTGCGTGTTAAGGCGCTTTTAAAGTACCTTCTTCATTGTTTCCAAAAATGTTCTCTTTTGGGATGTAGGTGCCCTTGATTTCCAGGTTTAGTGGTATATTTGAAATTATTTACTGATTGCAAAGTGTGTGGTAATGCTTCTATTTAGAATCAAGTTCCACATTTTATTATCTTGGTTGACGTTTCTTTGCAACCACGAATTTGATGCAGCGTATTACAGCGTCAACATGTAGTTGTTGATTTATAGGTTGGTTTGCCCATAGTGTTATCTATGCTAGTATATGGGCACTGCAGTAGTGGCTTACTGGTTAGCTCTTCATTTGTGCAGCACTGGGGTATCTTGGTTCAAATCCTGGCCAGGACATTATATATCAGCATGTTCTCTCTGTGCTTGCATGAGTTTCCTCTCACACTCCAAAGATATGCTGGTTGGTTAATTGGCTTTCGTCTAAGTTGGCCCAGCTGTGTGAATATGAGATAAGGACCTTATATTGTTAGTTCCGTAAGGGCAGGAACTGTTGTAAATGTACAGTATGTAAATTGCTATGTAACAATAACACACACAGTCTAAGTGCGATGAAAGAATTTGTATTACAATTAAGACAGTTCACAATAAACCCAGTGGGAAGACAGATCAATCGGGAACACTCACAACCAAACAGACAGTGCCTGTTAGGAGGGGCATAATGCGGCTTGGCCATCTCTTGCCAACTGTCCAGAGACCTTGTGAGCCCTATGCTTTCCCTTCTTATCAGGAACCTTTCCCTGGTGCTAGTTCTTTCCCTACCAGAAGGGATACCTATCCCTTCTCTACCCACTCGCAAAATGGGCGCCAGGGAGCCAAGGCCTTAAATAAGCTCTGCCTGACCCAAGATGGCTGCTAGAATCAAATGGGGACGCAGCATCCAAACCATGTTCCTCTTAAATTCCTCTCCAACTGCAATGCCGCTGCAGATGAGCGCCAACTGCAGTGGAGAAAGTGGACTGCACCTGCCTACACATCCACAGTCAAAGAAATGCAAGTAGGTATGTTGGCTCTAGTATAATACTTTAGAATGTAAGCTCTTTGAGGGCAGGGGCTCATGTTAATCTGCTGTGTAAATTGTCAGTGTTATATAAATGTTTGTATTAATATAGTTGACCTTGGGGTTTTGTGCCAGATTTAGGTGTTATGGTTTCTGTCCATGCTGTGCTCATTCCGGGTCACCTCACCTCATAGCTATCCAATAGAGAAGATCTCTAGAAAGGACAGAACAACCTTTCTCATGCAGGATTTTACCTTTAATGCATATACAGTGGAGAAATAACACTTTGCTACAATGTAAAGTAGTGAGTGTACAGCTTCTATAGCAGTGTAAATGTGCTGCCCCTCAAAAAAAACAACACACAGCCATTAAAGCGGAGTGTCACCTAAAAAAAATTTTTTTTAAAGTCAGCAGCTACAAATACTGCAGCTGCTGACTTTTAAAACATGGACACTTACCTGTCCAGGGCGCCCGCGATGTCGGCACCCGAGGCCGAAGCGTCTCTTCGTCCTCGGGTGCTGCCGCCTCCATCTTCGGAAAGGGAATCAGGAAGTGAAGCCGTGCGGCTTCACTTCCCGGTTCCCTACTGCGCATGCGCGAGTCGCGCAGCGCAATACGGATGGTCCCTGCTGCCTCTGGGACCCGTGTGTTTCCCAGCAGGCAGCGGGGGGGGAACAGGATGTGGCGTAAATACCCGCAGATTCTGCGGATATCTATGCCGGAAGTGGGTACAGATACCTGTAATATACAGGTATCTGTACCCCCCTCCCCCCTGAAAGGTGCCAACTGTGTCACCGGAGGGGGGGAGGAATCTAATGAGTGGAAGTTCCACTTTTGGGTGGAACTCCACTTTAATGTCTAAACTGCTGGCAACAAAAGTGAGTACACCCTTAAGTGAAAATTTCCAAATTGTGCCCAAAGTGTCAATATTTTGTGTGGCCACCATTATTTTCCAGCACTGCCTTAAGCCTCTTGGGCATGGAGTTCACCAGAGCTTCACTGGTTGCCACTGGAGTCCTCTTCCACTCCTCCATGACGACATCACGGAGCTGGTGGATGTTAGAGATCTTGCGCTCCTCCACCTTCCATTTGAGGATGCCCCAAACATGCTCAATAGGGTTTAGGTCTGGAGACATGCTTGGCCAGTCCACCACCTTTACCCTCAGCTTCTTTAGCAAGGCAGTGGTCGTCTTGGAGATGTGTTTTGGGTCGTTATGTTGGAATACTGCCCTGCAGCCCAGTCTCCGAAGGGAGGGGATCATGCTCTGCTTTAGTATGTCACAGTACATTTTGGCATTCATGGTTCCCTCAATGAACTGTAGCTCCCCAGTGCCGGCAGCACTCATGCAGCCCCTGACCATGACACTCCCACCACCATGCTTGACTAAAGGCAATACACACTTGTCTTTGTACTCGTCACCTGGTTGCTGCCACACACGCTTGACACCATCTGAACCAAATACGTTTATCTTGGTCTCATCAGACCACAGGACATGGTTCCAGTAATCCATGTCCTTAGTCTGCTTGTCTTCAGCAAACTGTTTGCGGGCTTTCTTGTCCATCATCTTTAGAAGAGGCTTCCTTCTGGGATGACAGCCATGCAGACCAATTTGATGCAGTGTGCGGCGTATGGTCTGAGCACTGACAGGCTGACCCCCCACCCCTTCAACCTCTGCAGCAATGCTGGCAGCACTCATACGTCTATTTCCCAGACAACATCTGGATATGATACTGAGCACGTGCACTCAACAACTTTGGTCGACCGTGGCGAGGCCTGTTCTGAGTGGAACCTGTCCTGTTAAACCACTGTATGGTCTTGGCCACCGTGTTGCAGCTCAGTTTCAGGGTCTTGGAAATCTTCTTATAGCCTAGTTCATCCTTATGTAGAGCAACAATTCTTTTTTTTCAGATTCTCAGAGAGTTCTTTGCCATGAGGCCCCATGTTGAACTTCCAGTGACCAGTATGAGAGAGTGAGAGCGATAACACCAAATTTAACACACCTGCTCCCCATTCACACCTGAGACCGTGTAACACTAACGAGTTACATGACACCGGGGAGGGAAAATGGCTAATTGGGCCCAATTTGGACATTTTAACTTAGGGATGTACTCACTTTTGTTGCCAGCGGTTTAGACATTAATGGCTGTGTGTTGAATTTTGAGGGGACAACACATTTACACTGTTATACAAGCTGTAGACTAACCAATTTACATTGTAGCAAAGTGTCATTTCTTCAGTCAAGAATCAAATTACAATCGCTGCGCTATCAAAGATATAAGCATAAATGCTAATCGTAAGATTTCCGTGAAATGGTAAAATAACCTATACTTAGTGATATAAAAAGATATACATATAAAGTCAAGTGATTAATAACCATAAATATAAAGTGACAATGTGCATTCATATAGTAGTGCAATGTTTAAATCAAGTCTGTGGGAAACAAAAATATCAATAAATCCCAAATACTGGGATTAAAAAGGTGCTGCTGTGCATTGTGAAAGTTCAAATTAATTCAATCCACAGGTGCTCCACACTTCATGCAATTCAGTATGCTGTGAAAAACGATCCAATAACCAGATGCTGTGTCTCTAACTCAAGTGCCCCCCCCCCCCCCCCCCCCCCCCCCCCCATGTATTGAAGGCTCACCTTAAGATGTGTGACCTTGCTGTTAAGCTTGGTCGATACACAATTTTAGAACCACTACAGGGTTCAGCAATGTATCCAGATTCCTGGATCAGTCTCCAATATGCCTCAGTGACTTTGAATTTAGGCAAAGGTGCACTCCTGGCCCATCAGGGATATCAGTCTTCTAGTACAAGACTCTATGACCTGTGCGAGTGTGTGGGGTGCAAGGGCTCATCCACCAGCCACCTCCTCCTCTCTTCTTCAGTGTTGTCTCACGAAAAGATATAAAAAGATATATTTACAAAAATGTGAGGGGTGTACTCACTTTTGTGAGTTACTGTACATAAACCCAACAATGAAAATATCACAGCTTACCAGTCCTTAGGTGTGGTGGATTAATTTGTTTTCTTTTAGCAGGCTATTTTAGCCTGTTAATTCTGTGAATAACACATTTCCTGTCCTGGATTGCTATGCTCACTCCTGCACTGTATATACAGAGGGAGCCATGGTCCTCACCCAGGCTGGACTCTGTCTTTGTCACTAGTTTTTACCATGGCTGCCTTTGTTCATCCCCATTACATGGGGATGGAGAGTTTAATAGAATACGATTGTTTTTGCTTCCAGTTCATCTTACAGGAAGTGACAAGCACACTGTATTTCTCGCAGGATCAATATGTATTTTCTGCCTCCAGAAGGATAATTATTAAGTTGTTTTGCCTGCAATATCAGGTTTGACCACAAGAAGGAGCTGGTGGTAAATTTACTATTTTTGCAGAAACTAGAAACTGTTCACCTTTAACAAAAGTTCCCATCAGTCTTCAGTATAAGGAAGAGAGACAGGTGCATCCTAGGAACTCAGACTCCATCTTAGAGACTGAAAGCAGGAATCAGTTATCAGAGCACATGTTGGACTCAAACTTGCATCTGCTTGCATCCCCTAAATGCAGAATCGCTGGTTTGAATAACTTATCCCCATCTACAGCCTAGTTTATTCATTGTATTTCTTAATAGTTTCACCCCAAACTGTTCTGTTAATAAATCTTCAAAACAACACTCAATCTGGCTTATTGCAGAATAGGAAGGTTTAGCTGCATGTCGAGCTACACATAGGGAAACGTGTAGTGGGGACAGAACAGTACTTACAAAAAATGTAAAACTATTGTAGCTGCCACATATAAGGATTGGTAAGCTGCAATATATTAAAGTTTTGATCCTGTGTTTAGTTATACTTTTGTCAGGGCTGGGCTCAGCCCTTCCTTCTCTGAGCTGGTCGCTCAGCTGTTGGCTAATTGCCAGCTCCTATCTCTCCACAGTTACTCAGCTGTTGATGATACCCTGCTCATCAGTCCTGCCTACTTAAGCCATCCAGTCCAGAGAAGCTCTGCCTTCGCCTTGGTCAACATCACAGATCTCCTGCGATCCTGTTCAAGACTTGCTTTGCTGACATCCCTTCTAGCTCCAGATCCTGCTTGCTGTTCCACTACATTGATCCCTGACTTCTGGCTTGGCTGACTATCCATTCCGGTTACTGAACTTTGGCTATGTTTTGACTATGTTTGTTCTTTTTACTTTTATTATTAAACAAGTGTGATTTAACTGTACTTCTGTCTCGGCCTGATTTCATTGTTCCTGACAGCTTTAACTTAGAGCAGGTTCTACACTCACATCAGAACGTATCCTATGTATCCAAGCACTGGCTGTTATCAGTTTTGATGACACCTTAGGGAAACATGGATGGTTGTGTCTCTGTCCCTCTTATTACAACTGTTTTCGAACACCACACCGTGTGCATCACTCCTGTTTGTCTTGAACACATTTTAATAGTTAAATAACCTTTTTATATCCCTCTCCCTATTTTTTGCTACACCTAGTTTATTTACACTCAGGGACAGCTCTGTGTGCTGTTATTCGCTTGCATTCTCTCACTGTTGGAACATAAGGAGGTTGAAAAAAATTTCAATTTACAAAGCCTTTACATTTTTTACATGTAATTTTACATGTAATTTTACATGTAATTCTGGCAAAGCTTTTGTTATATGAAAGTTCTATTTTGTCACAATTACAAGTAAATACTAAAGCGCTAATGGATTATAAAGTATAAATACGTGCCAATATACAATTTGTGTATAGTTAGTGATAAAGTGCAAAGTGATTGTAAATATCTGTGTTGCTCCTCTATTTACATGTGCTTCCACCTCCACCCTTTATTAAATGACATGGGATACTAAAGTGAAGAAAATCAAAAATGCACATACAAAATCCACATACAATCCTAAAAAGTCCACATATAAAAAATCCACATATATAACGAAATCCCTTATGTTTAAAAGCTGCACCTTAAGGTAAGTGTTCTGATATCACTAATTAAAAATTATACATATAGGATTAAAGAGTGCTCGTGCTGCCTGGTAAGTGTTGAGAATAAAAAAATAAAAAAATTAAAATAAAAAAATAAATAAATAACATTAGGTGAATAACTTATAGCATATAAAAAATATATATAATATATAGATATACACATATACTTCAAACTCCTTAGTTATGGTTACATATAGATCCACGGGACAATCTTGCAATGTACTTTACAACATGACAAGTCCGCTTGCTAAATATGCATACAGGTATGGGGTATGGTATGGAGCGCAATCAGCTGCAACTCAGGACGGATGACTACCCCCCTTGCAGATAGTGTTTCACATGCAGTAGCACTCTCAATCGGCTCTCTTGTGTGCTAGGGATCCGCTTTTTATTGCCTTCAATATTGTGTCTCAATCATGTAATATAAATAGAAAAGATTCATAGCGCAATATGCTATATGCTATTATTAGGAAGAAAACTGAGTACACTCACATTTGATTTAAACCATTATGGGCGCATAGAGCAGTCAGCCAGTCCACCGGTACTTTCCTCCTGTACTACGAGGGACACTTTCGCACTATGGATGACGTCACTAGGCTCCCCCCGACGCGTTGCGTCACATGTCACGTGACTTTATTGAAGACAATAAAAAGTGGATCCCTAGCACACAAGAGAGCCGATTGAGAGTGCTACTGCATGTGAAACACTATCTGCAAGGGGGGTAGTCATCTGTCCTGATTTGCAGCTGATTGCGCTCCATACCATACCCCATACCTGTATGCATATTTAGCAAGCGGACTTGTCATGTTGTAAAGTACATTGCAAGATTGTCCAGTGGATCTATATGTACCATAACTAAGGAGTTTGAAGTATATGTGTATATATATATATATATATATATATTATATATATTTTTATACGCTATAAGTTATTCACCTAATGTTATTTTTAATTTTTTAATTTTTATTTTTTCATTTTTTTTATTCTCAACACTTACCACGCAGCACGAGCATTTGGAGCATATAAGCGCACTTTTAATCCTATATGTCTATTTTGTCACAATGATGTCATCAGGCCACTCCTGATGATGTCATTGTGACAAAATGCATTTGGCGGGGCTTGCTGATGTCACTTCTGCTGACCGACTTCCGGCGTTTGGAATGCAGATGAGTAATACAAGCTGGGGACATTGTTGTATGCAATCTTAGCTTGCATAATGTGAGCATTTGCATAATGTGAGTCTACTTTTATTGGTTTTTAATGTATTTTAATTAAATAAAAGGAATTATGCTATGGAGCTTCGCCTGGCTTTTATCTCCTTACATATGCACGCATGATGGAGCGCTACTAAGAGAAATCCATTTACCCTAATAAGAAGATAGGGGAAACAGCCTGGAAAGAGATCACTGGTTCTATATATACAAATCACTTGCTCGTTTAAGGTCTGGTGAGTGTGGAAACATAGGAGGGGTGCACGGAGTGTTTCACACAGCCCACGGAAGAAGTATTTGAATTTATGAGCACTGAGAAATCATGTTATCCTTGAAAGGTAAGGCTACAAAAAAAAATATGATTCTGATTATTACAGATACCTATTGGTGACTGTTCATTTGTTAGTCCACCGATAAGCTTTGGATCACTTACAGGTGGATGCAGGAAGTCTGCATTACTCTCTTGCTTCTTAAAATACCCAAGTAGTGTGATTTCTGTTTCCCACTAGGAGCCTTTTTTCAACATCCTGTATGACACAGATGTTTAAATCTTTGTGATTTATTGAAAATGTCAGTTTTGCTAACCATTTATCTTACAGAATTGTAAAAAAGTTTACAACTGTCTATTATGAGTAATATGCACTTTAGAAAAAAAAAATAAGTACAGAGAAATCGTCTATTTTTCATCCTAGGCAAGATATTAAAATGCCCTGCTATGATGTTCAGTCAATAGCAGGACAATCTGAGCATGTTCTTTCTTAAATTGGAACAATCATTAAAACCCTCACTGCACCAGAATCAATGGGGTGCACATCAGCATTACCAAATCCCATTATTACCAGACGTCAGAGTGTACGTCTTGCTTACCCTGGATAAGAGAGGACAGTGCTGTCTCTGCCTAAACTGACATATGCAGCACAATTGTTCCAGTGATTTACCAGCAAGCTAAAGATCAAGGATCATTTTACTAAGTCAAGCTAAAGTTTATTAAAGTTCACCGTTTATTGATAAAGGGGGTGCCTTGGCCCCCGAAACAAATTGTCACATACCTGGTTAGTGAGCCTGATGTGCAGAGGAAGGTCTCTCTTACAGCTCTGGCTCAAGGACCACTGATGGTGAGACAGCAGCCACTGGAGCACGGCGGGGTAAGAGAGCCTAGGATCAGTAGTCTGTGCGAGTAGTAGCCAGGAACCCATGGGAAGAAAGCCAGGATTGGCTGATAGCAGGCAAATGTGACAGCAGACAGGCTGGCAGGCTTGGCTGATGACAGACTGTGGATGCTCGAACAAGATGCAGGGTCCTGCAGATGCTGAGCTGGACTGAGGGAGTTGTAGCAGGCTGAAGAAGCTGGAAGCAGGGTCAGGCGAGCTGGGCAGATCAGGCATAAACGGCAGGCTGTAGCGTAGTCGGGTCACAGGCAGGGTTGGCAACTGATGCAGGATAAACGGGAGCAGCAGGCAGAGACAGAATCCATAATAAAGCCAGGGGTTAGAGCAGGTAGCAGACAAGAATAGTCGGGAGTGAGCCGGATCAGGATAAGAAGTCAAACACAGGAATCAAGAACATACACAAATGCTGTAGACCAAGCAGCAATTAGCCAGCACTGAAGCCCTGTCTAAATAGGCCATTTGGCGCCAGTTTTGGTGACAGGTGGGCAAACGCGCAATCGCGTTCGTGTACCCTTTACCTGCAGTGTGCCAATATCAGCTGATGAGTACTCAATTGTCCCTGTCTTTAATGGTCATTCTCATTGATGGTACTGTGACATTTTCCTAATTCTCCTGTAGCACCCTGGAGTTTAGGCAGGGTTTCTCCTCAAAAATTTAGTTATCCTGGTTTGGCCTTGTTGCACTTTTCTCTTTTACAACTAGGTGGCCGGGTACTTGGTGGTACTAGATATGAGGAGGGCAACCTAAGGCCAGGTTATGGGTATACAGGGTGTCTCCCTGCTGGGAGAGCCTATATATTCAAGTGGAGGCAATCTGTGTTCTGTGCCACCTGGACGTCTGTCTTGGTGGACATGTGTCGTATTGCCCTGGGCTGCTAGGCCGGAGATTCGGTCTATCCCGGGGCATCTGGCTGCTAGGCTGCCAGAGGGCCTATCCAGAAGCAAGAGAGAGCAGCGCAGGGTTGGGACTGCGGCTTGCAGTACAGCCAGAAATGACGGTTCTGCTGATCAGAGAACCTGTCGTGGTGGGGGGAAGAGGGGAAGCTGTCGCCACTAAGGGACCATCTGCCTTATTACCAGGAGCCACAGTGAGTTTACTGAAGCAAGTACCAGAGAAGTATTCTCACCGAACGGGCACAGTGGAGAATCGGGAAACTTCAGGTGGTGATCAAGTCAGGGACCCAGCCAGCGGAGGTGACGCTTGCAGAGCAACCTTGTGTGTCAAGCCAGGGACCGAGCGGGCCAGTGGGGTGAAGCTTGAGATGTATCTGTGAGTGCCAAGCTAGGGACCCAGCAGAGAGGCGGGGGTGATGCTTGAGGAAGATACCACCGTGAACATTGGAGGAGCTCAAGGGATTCAGAGGGTCTAGTAAGAGACCAGGAGCTCAGTGTGCTGAAGAACTACAAGGAGAAGTTGTAGTGAGAGTGAAGGAACTGTTACGCTTTGTGTTGGGAACTGTTAAAGACTGTTACCATAAGAGACAGCGTTCCTGCACGTGCAGATGTGGTGTCTTGCTGGAGGCCTTTCTATTGAAGTCTCCGAGTCTGCTAACTGAATTTGCAACTACTTAAGGGTGTCCTGGCCCTAATCCTCTTTCCCCTATAAAAGTTTGTAAGAGAAATAAACATCTCTTTTGCATTCAAGAAGTGTCTGGTGCCCAATAACTTTATCCACCTTGCACACACTATGCCTCACAACCCACCATATACAGAAGGATGTCAGCTATCTCTGGCCCTGGAGGTTCTCATTAGACTGAAGGAGGCCAGAAACCTTGCCACACTCCTACAGTGACTCCTTCAGTTATTCAAGTATCATGTGCCTCCACCTGGAATCTTGCCTATGCTAATCAGAGGACCATTGCTGCACCTTGTGCCCACAATCAAGCCTACATCTGCCTCTTGCCAGAGTCTGACAAAGCTCGGACCTGTCACACACACCAGCATTTAATTTTTCTTGTCCATCATGGTCATGCTCATCTGCAGGATACTTTGTCTGTGTTTTTCCTTTTTCTCTTATAGTTCTCCAGGAAAAAAGTGCTTTCTCCAAGAATTCTGAATTACTGTCAATGGCACTCAGAGCAATCAAATTAACTGTATATATTCTGTACATTGACCTACTTCAAGACAACATTTTTCATCACTAGGGCTGGACAGAACTGCACATTGTAAATAAGGATCAATAATTTTTTTACTCTAGTGCGGTTTTTCTAAACCATGGAGCCTTATGCCCTGTACACACGATCGGACATTATTGATTGGACATTCCGACAACAAAATCCATGGATTTTTTCCGACCGATGTTGGCTCAAACTTGTCTTGCATACACACGGTCACACAAATCTTGCCGGAAATTCCGAACGTCAAGAACGACCTACAACACTTACAACGAGCCGAGAAAAATGAAATTCAATAGCCAGTGCAGTTCTTCTGCTTGATTCTGAGCATGTGTGGCACTTTGTGCGTCGGAATTGTGTACACACGATTGGAATTTACTCAAATGGATTTTGTTGTCGGAAAATTTGAGAACCAGATCTGTCCGATGGAGCCTACACACAGTCAGAATTTCCGACAACACATCCGATCGCACATTTTACATCGGAAAGTCCGACTGTGTATACGCGGCATTAGGGTTCCTCCAAAGGTTGTTAGTGGTTCCTTGAGCAATAAGTATTTTCTGTTTATCTGATAATTAAACAATGATATTTTGCTGAGGGCCTGACATCCTCTAGTGGGCCCTGTGGTCACTGCCCGGCACCATGGAGCTCAACTGGCATTTGCCATTGAACACCAGAATTGGCAGGTCAGCCATTGGCACCCTGTGCTTTTCACAGATGAGAGCAGGTTCACCCTGAGCACATGTGACAGATGTGAAAGGGTCTGGAGAAGCCGCGGAGAACGTTATGCTGCCTGTAACATTGCTCAGCAAGACCGGTTTGGTGGTGGGTCAGTGATGGTCTGGGGAGGCATATCCATGGATGGACGCACAGACCTCTACAGGCTAGACAATGGCACCCTGACTGCCATTAGGTATCAGGATAAAATCCTTGGACCCATTGTCAAACCCTACGCTGGTGCAGTGGGTCCTGGGTTCCTTCTGGTGCACAACAATGCCCGACCTCATGTGGCCAGAGATTGCATACAGTTCCTGTAGGATGAAGGGATTGATACCATTGAATGGCCCCCACGCTTGCTTGATGTAAATCCAATAGAACACCTCTGGGACATTATGTTTCGGTTGCACCTCAGTCTGTTCAGGAGCTCAGTGATGCCCTGGTCCAGATCTGGGAGGAAATACCCCAGGACACCATCCGTCATCTCATTAGGAACATGCCTCAACATTGTCAGGCATGCAGACAAGCACGTGGGGGCCACCAAACTACTGAGGACCATTTTGAGTTGCTGCAATGAAGTTTCAGCAAAATGGACTAGCCTGCTACATTATTTTTTCACCTTGAATTTCGGGGTGTCTTTGAATTCAGCCATCTATAGGTTAATCATTTTCATATCCATCAAGTGATGTGGCATCCTTTCGTTCCTAACACATTAACCAGTCCACATCAGTATAGATATCCAGCATGAGATTTTTCCCCATTGAGATCTGAAGTGTTTTCAAAGTGTTCCTTTGATTTTTTGAGCAGTATATATACAGGTATATATATAATTTTTTTCTAGGACAGACAACCAAAATCCTGTGTTAAAACTGAAAGTGAAGTGCAGCAATACCTCGTACACACGATCAGATTTTCGGGCGACTGTTCGTCCGTTATTTGTTGCATGCTAGTCTCATGTGGAAAGTGAAGAGGTTACTCACCATACGAAAATTCTCATTTGACAGAATTCAACTTCAGAAGTGATGTAATGTGTTGAATAGTTTTGTACGTATTCTTTCGTTTCTGAGCATGCGCAGTCTTGCTCTTACGATTTTTTTCGGATGAAAACCGTACTAATTAAACGAAAATCTGACGTAGTGTTCACATCAGACAAAAATGTCTGCACATCCAGCTTTTGTCATACGAAAATCAGAATCGGCTGTCGAAAGCGCCATAGTAATGATACAAAAATTGGCAGATGGTTTGTCGGAAGAAATTTTACTTCCTTTTTTCGTATCGCATATACGGGCCTTAACAGTGTTTGCACAATGTTAAAAAGAACCTATTCCTGCTCATGCAAAGAAAGTTATACTTCAGTAGGGATGAGCCGAACACCCCCCTGTTCGGTTCACACTAGAACATGCGAACAGGAAAAAAGTTCGCTCGAACACGCGAACACCGTTAAAGTCTATGGGACACGAACATGAATAATCAAAAGTTCTAATTTTAAAGGCTAATATGCAAGTTATTGTCATAAAAAGTGTTTGGGGACCTGGGTCCTGCCCCAGGGGACATGGATCAATGCAAAAAAAAGTTTTAAAAACGGCCGTTTTTTCAGGAGCAGTGATTTTAATAATGCTTAAAGTCAAACAATAAAAGTGTAATATCCCTTTAAATTTCGTACCTGGAGGGTGTCTATAGTATGCCTGTAAAGGGGCGCATGTTTCCTGTGTTTAGAACAGTCTGACAGCAAAATGACATTTTGAAGGAAAAAACTCATTTAAAACTACCCGCGGCTATTGCATTGCCGACAATACACATAGAAGTTCATTGATAAAAACGGCATGGGAATTCCCCAAAGGGGAACCCCGAACCAAAATTTAAAAAAAAAAATGACGTGGGAGTCCCCCTAAATTCCATACCAGGCCCTTCAGGTCTGGTATGGATTTTAAGGGGAACCCCACGCCAAAAAAAAAAAAAAAAACGGCATGGGGTCCCCCCAAAAATCCATACCAGACCCTTATCCGAGCACGCAACCTGGCAGGCCGCAGGAAAAGAGGGGGGGACGAGAGTGCGGCCCCCCCCTCCTGAACCGTACCAGGCCACATGCCCTCAACATTGGGAGGGTGCTTTGGGGTAGCCCCCCAAAACACCTTGTCCCCATGTTGATGAGGACAAGGGCCTCATCCCCACAACCCTGGCCGGTGGTTGTGGGGGTCTGCGGGCAGGGGGCTTATCGGAATCTGGAAGCCCCCTTTAACAAGGGGACCACCAGATCCCGGCCCCCCCCCTGTGTGAAATGGTAAGGGGGTACAAAAGTACCCCTACCATTTCACTAAAAAACTGTCAAAAATGTTAAAAATGACAAGAGACAGTTTTTGACAATTCCTTTATTTAAATACTTCTTCTTTCTTCTATCTTCCTTCATCTTCTGGTTCTTCTGGCTCTTCTGGTTCTTCCTCCGGCGTTCTCGTCCAGCATCTCCTCCGCGGCGTCTTCTATCTTCTTCTCCTCGGGCCGCTCCGCACCCATGGCATGGGGGGGAGGCTCCCGCTCTTCTCTTCTTCTTCTTCTCTTCTTCTCTTCTTCTCTTCTTCATGCCATGGGTGCGGAGCGGCCCGAGGAGAAGAAGATAGAAGACGCCGCGGAGGAGATGCTGGACGAGAACGCCGGAGGAAGAACCAGAAGAGCCAGAAGAACCAGAAGAACCAGAAGATGAAGGAAGATAGAAGAAAGAAGAAGTATTTAAATAAAGGAATTGTCAAAAACTGTCTCTTGTCATTTTTAACATTTTTGACAGTTTTTTAGTGAAATGGTAGGGGTACTTTTGTACCCCCTTACCATTTCACACAGGGGGGGGGGGCGGGATCTGGTGGTCCCCTTGTTAAAGGGGGCTTCCAGATTCCGATAAGCCCCCTGCCCGCAGACCCCCACAACCACCGGCCAGGGTTGTGGGGATGAGGCCCTTGTCCTCATCAACATGGGGACAAGGTGTTTTGGGGGGCTACCCCAAAGCACCCTCCCAATGTTGAGGGCATGTGGCCTGGTACGGTTCAGGAGGGGGGGGCCGCACTCTCGTCCCCCCCTCTTTTCCTGCAGCCTGCCAGGTTGCGTGCTCGGATAAGAGTCTGGTATGGATTTTTGGGGGGACCCCACGCCGTTTTTTTTTTTTTTTTTTGGCGCGGGGTTCCCCTTAAAATCCATACCAGACCTGAAGGGTCTGGTATGGAATTTAGGGGGAACCCCACGTCATTTTTTTTTTTAAATTTTGGCCGGGGTTCCCCTTAATATCCATACCAGACCTGAAGGGCCTGGTATGGAATTTAGGGGGACTCCCACGTCATTTTTTTTTTTTAATTTTGGTTCGGGGTTCCCCTTTGGGGAATTCCCATGCCGTTTTTATCAATGAACTTCTATGTGTATTGTCGGCAATGCAATAGCCCCGGGTAGTTTTAAATGAGTTTTTTCCTTCAAAATGTCATTTTGCTGTCAGACTGTTCTAAACACAGGAAACATGCGCCCCTTTACAGGCATACTATAGACACCCCCCAGGTACGAAATTTAAAGGGATATTACACTTTTATTGTTTGACTTTAAGCATTATTAAAATCACTGCTCCTGAAAAAACGGCCGTTTTTAAAACTTTTTTTTGCATTGATCCATGTCCCCTGGGGCAGGACCCAGGTCCCCAAACACTTTTTATGACAATAACTTGCATATTAGCCTTTAAAATTAGCACTTTTGATTTCTCCCATAGACTTTTAAAGGGTGTTCCGCGGCATTCGAATTTGCCACGAACACCCCAAATTGTTCGCTGTTCGGCGAACTTGCGAACAGCCAATGTTCGAGTCGAACATGAGTTCGACTCGAACTCGAAGCTCATCCCTATACTTCAGTATACCCAGTTCTTAAAAACTCGAGAAAAGGGAAGAAATGCCTTTATTGTTCAGTGCATTGCTCTGATAGTTCAATAGCCCTCACCTAAAGAGTAGAGTCCATAAAGAGAATTCATCTGTGAGAGAGGATAGAGCTTGGCAAAGAATTTATTTTTGCAGTTTAAACAGTAATTTCTTTTACTAAACTGTTGAGACTGAAACACTCTTTACAGGTTTTTTGAAATAAACATAACCTACCCCCTGGTGGCATCTGACCACGCCGGTTCACTGTTCAGAAGAGTGTTCCCAGACTCTGTAATTGCAAAGTGATTTGTTGACATCACAACTGCAACTGTACAGCCATAATCAATAATGCACTGGCACCAAACTGTACCTGTGCTCCCACTGATACTGTGAGAAGTGAACCATTTACCCTGCATCTGGATGAAAGTGATGTCTACTGTGGCAAACTTTTTTCTCTTTAATATTTAGCGTTCTCAAACCATTGCAAAATTCAACTTACAATGCCGAAGATACTGATCTGCACAGAAGGCTGTTCGGCAAATACTATCTTTTATATGGCGGCTCATTTTTTTCAGGAAATCTAAAATTTCTTTGAGAACTCGTGTGGGTTTGTCAGTAGCAGTCGTCCCCCCCCCCACCCCCGCCCCCACCTGAGGCTCTAATTAGCTTCAAAAAAGGGTGGGCCTTCAAAAATGGGTGTTTGCAGCCCCCCCCCCCAAAAAAAAAAAAAAAAATATACCATTAGCTGCCAGTGGTCAGTAGCTAATCCATAGTAAGTGCTATTATGGGAACACCTAATGACTTATGCCACGTACACACGAGCGGATGGGATTTCGTCGGACAATTCGATCGTGTGTGGGCTCCAGCGGACTTTGTTTTCTCAAAAGTTGGACGGACTTAGATTTGAAACATGTTTTTAATCTATCCGTCGAAATCGAGTCCGGTCGAAAAGTCCGCTCGTCTGTATGCTAGTTCGACGGACAAAAGGCCACGCTAGGGCAGCTATTGGCTACTGGCTATGAACTGGCTATGAACTTCCTTGTTTTAGTCCGGTCGTACGTCATCACGTACGAATTCGACGGACTTTGGTGGATTGTGTGTAGGCAAGTCCGTTCATTCAGAAAGTCCATCGTAAAGTACGTCGAAAAGTCCGCCGGGCAAAGTCTGCCGTAAAGTCCGCTCGTGTGTACGAGGCATTACAGAAATTGGTTAGTAACCACAGCAAAGATGTCGTCTGGGGCTGCTTACATCATCTTCACTAAAAGTGGACCTTTCCTGCTTCCCCTTTCTTTTTGAAACCTGCATATATCATTTAAGTCAAATTAGTCTGAATATTAAACTTACATTTGCTGTAGTCCTTACTTGCATTTGCTCTGTTTGACTTCCCCTTTCCCTTGTCCTCCTGCTACCATTTTTAAAAAATTACATCATCGTAGGCCAGCATCTTTTTTCTGGTTTCCCAGCCCACCGATGAGATGTGCGCAAAATCTCACAGGATTATTTTAATTCATTCATTACTATGTAAGAGATCCCTTGCTCACTTCACACATCTTCTCCCTCCTCAAGATCTCAAAACTTTGAAACAAGATTTCCTGGAAAGGCAGTGATCACTTGGCCTTCCCAGGAGACATCTGTGCGGCCAGGGCTACATCACCACTGCCTTGAGGAACCAAGGAAGGGCGATCAGGGTCAATTTTAAAAAATGACATCTAAAAACGGAGCTCCAGTCATTTTTGTGTTATTAAAAGTCAGCAGCTACAAAAAAGTGTAGCTAATGACTTTTAATGAATGCACACTCACCTGTCCCAGGTTCCAGTGATGTGGTCGCCCAAACCATCCTTCTCTTCCTCTCCGGAACCGGCATTTCAATTGTGGGCACACAGCTGTGACAGCTTGCGGCTTCACAGCTCGGTGCGCCTGCTGAGTGGTCGGGCAATCTTCTGGGACACGTGACTTGTCCCAGAAGGCTGCAGGGAGGGAGGCGGAGCGAGGGGGAGAGAAAAATGTCCGCTCAGATCGCCTAGGCCATCCGAACGGAAGTGGAGGCAGGTACCTGTCAAAACTAGGTACCTGCACCCCCCTCCAAAAAAATGACATGCAAAATCTAGCAGGGGAGGGGCGAGGAGTGCTTAAAGCAGAAGTTATCCTTTTGGGTGGAGATCCGCTTTAATATGTTGCTGTTTCAGTTTTCTTTTCTTGCTTATACTGTATGTCATGGAGACCCTTGTGGGGACCACCAAGTGGTGGTCCTCCTCTATATTCATTTATTCTTTCTTAAAACACAAAAGTATTAACAGCGCTTATGATGGATACTCATTCATGCTAATGATTTATCATTACGTGCTATATAAATCCTATGTTCAACTTAACACTCATATATTATTCCACTCTACCAGTCCTCCTAGCAGCTGTGACACAACTCAGTGAGAAATGTTAGATCATATATATGTGTTAAGCATCAGAAAAGGTGCACGGATAAAATTAAATATGACAGTTAAAAATTAAATAAGGTTCCAAAACGTAGTAAGCAGTTCCTGATGTTCAAGATCAAGTATAAAGTGCAATGTGCTAGATAAACATCAGAAAGTGATAAGTCCCCTGTTTGAGTGAAATGACCATAGCGGGAGAAGGCTTCTGTATTGAGTCTTAAGTGCTGTCCTTAGGTTGATATAGAATGATGTACCTCCACCGTATCACCTCGTGGTCAGCCCCTAATGTATAAATGCTTTCTTAGAAGGATGGATTTAGTACAGCCTGGGATCTCCTCTATTGCAATGATCCGCTTTGGAACAACAGCTGATCACACTTCGTCTTACTCCGGAACATCACTTAACACAGTAGCATCATGTAAAACAATAGGGGAACTCTCCATAGTGTGATAATGTTTAATACGAAAGTGTCCCCCCAATAAAAATTATGCTTACAGTGTTCCAAGTGCCCTCTGAAGATGTAATGACGAAACGCATCAGGGCATGACCATGTGACCCTACAGCTTCACACACCAAGCGTCATCCCGGGACTCATCGAGGTGGGCGGTACGCCAGCACTCCGACCAGCGGTGAGCAGACGCAAATGATGTGACAGGCTGTTTTTAACTTGGAACACTGTAAGCATAATTTTCCATTATATTCATTTATTATGAATGTACTTTTCTACTTGAAAGCTAAATAAAACCTTATTCTTCATTCATAAACTCCAACATGTTTCAACTTGCGAATAGCATTTGTCTTCTTCAGGTATAATTGTCACTAATGGTTCAGAAAACAGTTGTACATAAAAAAAGCATATAATAGGTTGAGTGCCTCCAAGTCAGATGACCTCCAGATATGGGCCCAGGACTGCACAAGGGTTAAAAACGGGCTGCCCCACAGAGTCAACCCAGTAGAACGACTCCCACAGTTAAGGATGGAATGTATGTTCTCCAATGCGAAGTTATCAAATGGAAGTCCGAGAAAAAGGAGGGCCCCAAAAAGCCAAGGGTTAGGAAAAAACAGGTCACAGGCATTGTCTATCTACTAGGTTGATTATCTGGGGCAGCCTGTTTGTATCCCTTGTGCAGTCCTGGGCCCAGCTCTGCCTCTGTAGGTCACCTGACTTGGAGGCACTCAACCTATTATACTGTATGCTTTTTGATGTACAACTGTTTTCTAAACCATTACTGACAATTACACCCTGAAGAAGACAGATGCTATTTGCAAGCTGAAACGTGTTGAAGTTTATAAATGTACATCTGGCACTCCCTTTGGAATGCCGAAGATGCATTTCAAGTGGTGGTTTATGATGTGTTTTTAACCCTTTACATACAGTTATTGTGTTTATGTAGCCCATAGGTTGATTTTTTAAAATATCATAGGAAATAAATAAATAAATAAAAGCTTTGTCATTTATTTTTTTTTTTGTTGTATTTATAAGGAGTGCTTTAAAGTCCTGTTTTTCCCTGTTTCTAACAGTTCTGCCCGATAGAAAACCACAAAATACGGAAACATGTAGCAAGATGGTGGCTTTCATGGGGGCTGAGAGGGAGGGGGTGAGAGAGAAGGGAGGTATGAGGGGAGGCTGAGAGAGAGGGGGCTGAGAGAGGGGAGCTAAGAGAGAGGGGGGGCAGGAGAGAGGGGGGGGGCGGAGAGAGAGAGAGGAGGTGGAGCAGGTTTCTGAAGCCAGATGTTATTAGTCAACAGTCTGATATGTTGAACTCCAAATGAGAAAGTCTGCAGACTTCTTGGATCAAGACAATTTCCTCACAGGGTTCACAAACCCTCCTATTCTTTAAAGCCAAGGAAGCTGCCATCTAAGCCCTGGTTCATACAGCTGCGACTTGCTGTGATATGTGACACAGAAAGTTGCAAGACGAGTCAAAACACCATCATTTCAATGAGTGCCGTCTTAATTGCTGCAACTCAAATCACAGCAACAAAAAAAAATTGTTTCTGCGTTTCCCTTACAACATGAGTGCTGTAGACTGCAATGTTAACTGCTTGCCGACCAGCCGCCATCATTATACTGTGGCAGGTTGGAATGGCTGCGCAAATTGCCGTAGGTGTATGTTGGAAGCTTTAACAGCCCTAGGGGGCGCGCGCGTGCGACACGACGCCCGAGCCGATGCGCGTGATCGGCGGCCGCGATATCTGCCAGCAACCCACGATTGCTCCTCAGTGTAAACAGACAGATCCCCATTCTGTCAGGGAAGTAGAGAGAGATCTGCTGTTCCTAGTGATCAGTAGGGGTGAAAAAAGAGAAAAAAAGAAAAAAATGTTTCCGCGCAAAGGGATAAATGCTAGCTCAAGGGTTGGAACTGGTTAATGGAACTGCTGCCTCTACCAATTACTACCACTAGGTGGAGTAAATGAAAAGTGAAACGAAAACAAAGTAGGTATGGCGCTGTTCTGTTAATATATGCGTTCTTGGTAGCAGATATTTGTTTGGAGGGTTAAAGAGAAATACTAGTAGACCCACTTCCACTACCATTAGTGGATATAGTCAAATGGGAGACAAAATAGATAGAATACATCTAGTGCTGTTGGTAAGTACTGTTAGTAAACCTTATTAGTGTGAGTCAAAAAATATAAAACAAAAAAGTATGCATAAACAGTTAAATCTCCCAATATGGTCCTGTAAACTTAGTCGCAGAAATATCAGACCAATGTATGATACTTATGTGTTGTGAAAACTCAGTGTGTGCAATCCAAAATAAAAAATAAATAAATAAATAAAGAGTAATGTTTAGGTGTGGTTAAATACAATCTAAAATAAATATTGTAACAAAGAATATATATATATATATATATATATATATATATATATATATATATATATATATAGGGCTGGACAGATCCCCAGCATGTACAATAGTCAATAATGATTAATTTATGCAAAAATTGACTTCTCAAGTGAGTGATCACACCGTGCGTGCCTTATTCGGGCTCCTATTACGGCTGCACTCACCAGATTCTTCTCCCCCTCCTGGGGTCTAAACCCTCCAAACAAATATCTGCTACCAAGAACGCATATATTAACAGAACAGCGCCATATCTACTTTTTTTTTCTTTTCACTTATCAGTAGGGGTGAGCCCACGGTTCAAGTCGAACATATGTTTGACTCGAACATCGGTTGTCCGCTTGTTCTAAAATGAACCGAACGTATGGGGCGTTCGCAGAAAATTTGAGATCCGCAAAATGCCCCATAATGCACTGCGAGATCGCAGTGCATTGCTGTATGATGATTGGCCAAAGCATGCACCTGACCTGCATGCTTTGGCCAATCACAGCGTGCTCTGCTGAGAGAGCCATAATTGGCCAAAGGCAGGGTGCCTTTGGCCAATCATGGCTCTTGGTTACTAAGTCCACACCCCACACTATATAAGGCTGCTTACAGAGCGGCCCTGTGTAGTGTTGTTGGCGTGGATAGAGAGACAGCTTGAGTTAGATTAAGCAGGCAGGTTATTCAGTTAGTGGCAGTGTATTTGATATATATATATATATATATATATATATATATATATATATATATATATATATATACATACTGTCAGTCTAGTGTATATATATATATATATATATATATATATATATATATATATATATATATATATATAAAATCCAAAAGGTTGCTGCACTTAAAAAATCTTTGTTGCTTTATTTCATCAAGTCTTGACGGAAGATTACAAAGCAGACATAATCGTTCCAGACAAAATAGTGACTGTTGTCAATACAGATATGAATGGATAGGGTTTTCCCACATTCATTTGTTTGAATAAGTATTCACAGGTATCATCACACGTGGAAGCAATATGGTTAATTATTCACAGCCTTAATTCAATTAATGTTTATATACACAAATTATCTACCATAAACACAGAACATGGCTAGTAGCAGCTGATAAGTTCATTCTCTCATTTATCTTCTTTAAATGTATCCAGAAATCTGAAAGAGATATATACATATGTATATAGTGAGCACACATACACAATAATGATTTGCCTGAACAGATGAACGCATATATATATATATATATATATATATATCCATATGCTCAAACAAATAAATAAAGATCCAAGTCTACATTTAAACCATACGGAGCAACGGAGCAATAGTATTTAAAAAATGTAACCAATATACCTCTCTTTTTCATCTCCCGATCCCCTCCTCTCCTATTTTTCTCAATTCCCTCCAGGACCATATATTTTAATTGTGATACACTGTGTCCAGATTCTAGAAAGTGTCGGGCAAGTGGTAGATGTGTTAATTTGTCTCTAATGCAGTACTTATGCCTTGCTATCCTGTCTTTTACTTTCTGTGTGGTTTCTCCAATATGAACCAACCCGCATGGGCACTTAATGGCATATATATATAACGTATGATGACTGACAGGTGTAATATCCCCGTATAGGGATATTAAAACCCCTATGGGGGTGTGTAAAATATTTGCCTTTAATCATAGAATTACGCTGTATACGTGACAAACAGGGGTATGAACCCAAATTTTTTGGCCCCGGAAATGTTCATTTAGGTACTACTTTATCAATCGGTCACGTATTGTTCTACCTTTCCTATAGGATGACATAGTAGGACTACAAAATTCTTGTACCATAAGGTAACTAGTTCTCAAAAGATTCCAATGCTTTTTAATGATTTTGGAAATTTTATAAGAAAAAGGGTGATATTGCATAATAAAAGGAATTCTCTTTATATCTTTTTTAGAGGTCCTAACTAAATTCACATTGGACCGTTCTTTTCTAACTAGTGCTTCAGGATATCGTCTGTTAATTAGTTTAGCCTCCATTTCATCAAACCTCCGATCCCGGCACAGCGGATCACTAACGATCCGATGTATCCTCATCATCTGCCTCTTTGGAATAGAGGCAAAACCATTAGGCTGATAGAAGCTATTGTAAAATAACAATTGATTGCGATCTGTAGATTTAACATACAGATGGCTGGCGCTGAGCTCGCTGGGACTGTGAGGGGCTGAAGCGCTTCTGGGGACATGCCCGCCGAGCGTGTCTCATCTGTGGACCGGCCGGAGCTGTGGCAGTTGTCCCTAGCATGGCGGCGATCTGGCTCTGCAGCCAATCGGTCCCCACTAAATCCGCCATTGAGCGGACCTGCCCTGCCAGGAGTCAGCCATCGCGGAGCCGCAGAGGAAGGGCACAGCTCAGAAGGTTTCTCCTCCTCGTGTGCTCCCTCAGATGTCCGGTTCCCCCTGGCCT
This sequence comes from Aquarana catesbeiana, assembly GCF_042186555.1. NCBI lineage: Eukaryota > Metazoa > Chordata > Amphibia > Anura > Ranidae > Aquarana > Aquarana catesbeiana. The sequence goes on from NC_133324.1 coordinate 922,528,898, forward strand.
CCCTCACTCCTGGCTTCTACAGTCTCTACAGTCTCTTCTCCACACTGGCTGCCCAATCCCCTGCAGCCCCATGTTGCCTGACAACATGAATTAACCCCCAATTAACCACAAAGCCGTCCTCATCCTCCTCATCCTCTGTCACCCAGGCTCAGAGTAGTTTGCCTGCTGTTGTGGAAATTTTATTATATAAGATTTATGCTAGGATGTTTGTTTTATAGATTGTCATCTGTCTCCCTGTGTCTGATTTAATCGAGGAGTGCTCTAGCAGAGCGCACTTGGGTTGAATCGAGACCAGTGGTAAAAATGGTCAGTATGAAAACCTTCTCGTGGGAGTTGAGACGTGTTCTCTGTGTGTGTAGAGGTTTGTTGGTTTGTAGGTATCAAGCACAATGGGCTGGGCTTCTTGCCTTCAGATGGCTATGCACATTAGAGAAGCGAAGTCCGCATAATGAGAGAAACATTATATCTCTCTTGCAGACTTCGCTATCCCCTTTTGGATACATATCCATATCTGTTTTTATAAGAGGACATTGATATCTGCCTTGTCGGTGTACCCGTACCGTATATTGACAACAGCAGTAGCAATGTCCCCTCAGATTGTCGCAAGCCTGTAAGAACAAGTAGAATCATCTTACTAGATACTGTTTACTTAGAGCAGTATTGAGTGGGCTCCATGCTGATTAAGTTGGGGCGTGTGCACTTCCCTCCCCCCTTTCCCTTCCTGTGAGTGCCCTCCCCTTTACTGTTTGTCATTTCCTGTGATGTCATTTTGTATTGAGGAAGCGATTGGCTATTGTGGCCATCGCTTCCTGTTTGTCATAGCTTTTGTGATGTTGGGATAAAAACCAAGGGCATGCTGGGCGGAGGGCAGAAGAGCATGTTGCTGAGAACGTAAGCTATGGTGATGTCTGTTTACTTGGGGATATACAGGAAATAGAGCTATAGGTGAGATGCATTATATCATTAGACAAAATGTGTGCTTAGGAGCACAGGAGATATGGTGTGCGCATAGCGTACAGCCAAATTTCCCAGACACTTCCAACGCAGCTGGCAAAGCGGCCTATTCCACTGGCTCCTTGTCCACAGTCACTCCTTCCGTAGCCCCACCATCATGCACATTATTACAGAATTATTTGACCACAGTGTCGGTTATATGCTGCTGGAGCGATTTGAAGGCTCCAATGTTGGTTCCCAGGTTGAGGAAGGGAGTAACGTGAGCCCAGAGAGAGGGGGTGCTACAGAAGGACAAGAAACTGGCAATCATGTTTCACAGCAGGGCCCGTTCCTGCGCCCAACAAGAGTATCTGTGAGGGGTTACAGTGTTGTGGCACCATCACCACCACCACCCAATTTTTCTGCCCCTGTTTAACAGGTGCATGTAATTACAACTTTTGATATAATATTTCACAGCAGGGCCCGTTCCTGCACCCAACACGAGTATCTGTGAGGGGTTACAGTGTTGTGGCACCGCCACCACCACCACCCAAGATCCAGTTATTCTGCCCCTGTTGAACAGGTGCATGTAATTACAATTCTTGATACAATATTTTACAGCAGGGCCCATTCCTGCGCCCAGTCAAAATAACTGTGAGGGCTTACAGTGTTCTGGTACCACCAACATCTAAGGCCCAATTTTCTGCAGAGTATATAGGGCAGGCCAAATAGTATACATACTGCTGTTCAGAGTATATAGTGCCTGGGGGCCTGGAGGACCCCCCATGCCATTTTTTTTTTAATTTGGGTGCAGGGTTCACCTTAATATCCATACCAGACCTGGAGGGCCTAGTATGGATTTTGGGGGGGACATCCACTCCATTTTTTTTTGGTATTTTTGGTATTTTTGCCGGGATCCGACAATACATTACAGCTGCAAGCAGTTTTAAATGACAGTTTTTCCTTTAGAAATGTAATTTGGCTGTGGCACGGGACAGATGTGCTACTTTACAGACATACTAAGGACACCCCCCCCCCAGGCAGGATATTTAAAGGAATATTTAATTTTTATTGTTTCACTTTAAGCATTATTAAAATCACTGCTCCCGAAAAAAACATCAGTTTTTAAAACTTTGTTTTGCATTGATACATGTCCCCTGGGGCAGGACCCGGGTCCCCAAACACTTTTAACAGTGTTCACGTGTTCGAATTATTTTTTGCCTGTTCGCATGTTCTGCTGCAAACCGCTCTGGGGGCGAACCGATCACTCATCCCTAGTGATTAGGAACAGCGATCTCTCTCCTCCTCTAGTCAGTCCCCTCCCCCCACAGTTAGAAACACCTTCCTAGGGAACACTTAACCCCTTGATCGCCCCCGTGTTAACCCCTTCCCTGCCAGTGATATTTATACAGTAATCAGTGGCTTTTTTTTTAGCTCTGATAGCGGTATAAATGTAACCGGTCCCAAAAAAGTGTCCAATCTGTCCGCCACAATGTCGCAGCCCCACTAAAAATTGCTGATCACCGCCATTACTAGTAACAAAAAAAATTTATAATAAAAAATCCATAAATCTATCCCCTATTTTGTAAACGCTGTAACTTTTGCGCAAACCAATCAATATACGCTTATTGTGGGGTTTTTTTACCAAAAATATGTAAAATACATATTGGCCTAAACTGATGAAGAAATTAGTTTTCTTTTTGTTTTTTTGGATATTTATTATAGCAAAAAGTTTAAAAAAAATTTGGTTTTTTTCAAAATTGTCGCTCTCTTTTTGTTTATAAAAATAAAATAAAAACCGCAGAGGTGATCAAATGCCACCAAAAGAAAGCTCTATTTGTGGGAAAAAAATGACATAGATTTTGTTTGTTTACAATGTCGCACGACCGCGCAATTGTCAGTTAAAGTGACGCAGTGCTGTATCACAAAAACTGGCCTGGTCATTAAGGGGGATCCTTAAGTGGTTAAAATCATAAAAGTCGCAATGAAGTAGTTTCTTTGTCTTATCTTTGCGACTTTGGCTCTGACTTCAGAGGGTTTTGTAAGTTCAGTAATATTTGTTATATTCTGTATTGTTATGATTGGCCAAAGCGACCAAACATCAAAGTCACAAAAAAAGTTGCATTGAAATTGCATCAAGTCCAATCGAGTCCTAATGCAAAGTTGCACTGGAAGTCGCACAACTTTGGGGTCGCAGCAGTGTGAACCTAGCCTTAGTCTTTGTTTGATCTGCAGTTGGGTGGAGGCGGGGAACATGATTGCGCAAACCAGAAGCGGAGCCCCAATAGGATTTGCTGAACCCAGGAGTGTTACTGTAAATGCGATATTGATCTTTTTTCGTTATGTTAGTGCAAAAATTTAAAAGATAAGGGTTTTCATGGAAATACTGCACTATGGTGGTCCTCTATCTATTTTGAGCACATTTCAGTGACCAGGTGAGCAGCTCTTCCCCCTTAAAGGGGAATACACCTATTTGCTGAAGTGGCAAAAAGAAGTGACTTGTGGAAGATATCCTGAGCCCCCATATAACCCTGGAAGTAAATACACTATATTGTCAAAAGTATTGGGACACCTGCCTTTACACGCACATGCACTTTAATGGCATCCCAGTCTTAGTCCATCTGGGTTCAATATTGAGTTGGCCCACCCTTTGTAGCTATAACAGCTTCAACTCTTCTGGGAAGGCTGTCCACAAGGTTTAGGAGTGTGTCTATGGGAATGTTTGACCATCCTTCCAGAAGTGCATTTCTGAGGTCAGGCACTAATGTTGGGCGAGAAGGCCTGGCTTGCAGTCTCTGCTCTAATTCAACCCACAGGTGTTTTATCGGGTTGAGATCAGGACTAGAGATTATGGACCTTTCTTTATGCACTGGTGTGCAGTTATGTTGGAACAGAAAGGGGCCATCCCCAGACTGTTCCCATAAAGTTGGGAGCATGAAATTGTCCAAAATGTCTTGGTAGGCTGACGCCTTAAGAGTTCCCTTCACTGGAACTAAGGGGCCAAGCCCAACCTCTGAAAATCAACCCCACACCATAATCCCCCCTCCACCAAATGATTTGGACCAGTGCACAAAGCAAGGTCTGTTATAGCTGCAAAGAGTGCCCCCAACTTTGTGGGAACAGTTTGGGGAAGGCAACTTCCAGTTCCAGCATGACTGCGCACCAGTGCACAAAGCAAGGTCCTTAAAGACATGGATGAGGCAGTTTGGGGTGGAGGAACTTGACTGGCCTGACCTCAACTTGATGGAACACCTTTGAATGAATGAATTTGAGCGGAGACTCTCGTCCAACATCAGTGCCTGACCTCACAAATGCCCTTCTGGAAGAATGGTCAAACATTCCCATATATGACCATCTGAACTATAACATTTTATAGGTCCGTGGTTCAAGGTGGGGGCAAATCTTACACGGCGGTGGAGCATGCTTTTTAGTTGTGGTGTCACAAGTCTGATACACTACTATTTGAGAAGTATTATAAGAACTTTATCTTTGGAGTCGCACAAACACACTGTATTTGGATTGTTGTGATATTTATTCTCTTGACAATGATGAAAATGACTTAAGGCACTTATGCACATTATATGTAAATTGTGATATGATTCACTTTACTGTTATTCATTACTGCAGTTATTGAGTTTTATCATTCACACAGCTTTCTGATATTTTTTTTATTTTGTTGGCATAGCGGCACTGTATCAATATCATGATCTGCGGTTGCCACAGTGCTGCACATGTAATAAAGTTATGACACCAGCCATTTGATGGCTTGACAGTTCAGTTGAGAGAACAATCACCCGTGACAGTTAACACTGACAACATGCTTTGAATTTACCTGTCTTAGGAAACAGTTAAGTTATTGGGTTTAATTCCGCTTTAATTCCAGACTGCCCACCGTCGTTATACGTCGGCTGTTTGAAGAGGCATATCGTTGTTATAGCAGCAGCTAGCTGCCATAACCCTGGTATCTTCTTCTTCAGTGAGCGGTCCGGTTTAAGATAAAAGTGGTCTCTGTGGCAGATTCGCCGCAAGATCACTTTTATCAGCGGCGGGAGAGGGCCTCCCCTCCCGCCGCGCTCCGGTGCCCTCTGCCGCTTACAGGAGCCGCCGGAAGCGTCTGTGGCGATCGGCTGTCACTAGCTGGGTATGGAGACGGGTGAGGGGAAGATGGCCCACCCATCTCCATAACAATGCAGGGCTGAAGTGATGTCAAAACGTCACTTCCGCCCATAGCTCTTAAAGGGCCATTTTTTTGAAAAAAAAAATTGTAAATGACAATTTTTAAATTTTTTTTTTATTGCATTTTAGTGTACATATGAGATCTGAGGTCTTTTTGACCCCAGATCTAATATTTAAGAGGTCCTGTCATGCTTTTTTTTCTATTACAAGGGATGTTTACATTCCTTGTAATAAGAATAAAAGTGACAACATTTTTTTTTTTTTTTAAACAGTGTAAAAATAAAAAAATAAAAGGTAAAATAAATAAGAAAACAAAAAAAAAATGTTTAAACGCTCCCCGTCCCAACAAGCTCACGTGTAGAAGCGAACGCATAGGTGAGTACCGCCCGCATATGAAAACGTTGTTCAAACCACACATGTGAGGTATCGCCGCGATCAGTAGAGCAAGAGCAATAATTCTCGCCCTAGACCTCCTCTGTAACTCAAAACATGCAACCTGCAGAATTTTTTAAATGTCGCCTATGGAGATTTTTAAGGGTAAAAGTTTGTCGCCATTCCACGAGCGGGTGCAATTTTGAAGCGTGACATGTTGGATATCAATTTACTCGGTGTAACATTATCTTTCACAATTTAAAAAAAAAAATTGGGCTAACTTTACTGTTGTCTTATTTTTTAATTCAAAAAAGTGTATTTTTTCCAAAAAAAAGTGCGCTTGTAAGATTGCTGCGCAAATACGGTGTGACAGAAAGTATTGCAACGACCACTATTTTATTCTCTAGGGTGTTAGAGAAAAAAAAGTATAATGTTTGGGGGTTCTAATTAATTTTCTAGCAAAAAAAAAAAATTTTAACTTGTAAACAACAAATCTCAGAAAGAGGCTCGGTCCTTAAGTGGTTAAGGTTACTGCTATGTGACAGCTGGCTGCTATTTTCATAAGAAGATGTGCTTATATGGTCCAGTTGTCAATCTTGCTATCAGCTGCTATACTGGATGTTCCAAAGTGCCTATAGTTGTGCAACAATAACCTTACTGTCTTTATAAACATTTTGAAGAAGCTGATAAACTAAAGTGAAATTCCATGTATGCATACTTTTTATACATACTTACAATGGCCCACCTTGGATCAATGCATTTATAAACTCTCACCGGCCAATTTATTGAGTACACCTGTTCAATTGCTTGGTAACACAAATTGCTAATCAGCCAATAACATGGCAGCAACTCAATGCATTTAAGCATCTAATTGTGGTAAAGACCAGTTGCTGAAGTTCAAACTGAGCATCAGAATGAGTAAGAAACGGGATTAAGGTAACTTTGAACGTGGCATGGTTGTTGGTGCCAGACGGGCTGGTCTGAGTATTTCATAAACTGCTGATCTAGTGCGATTTTCATGCACAACCATCTCTTGGGTTTACAGAGAATGGGCCGAAAAAGAGAAAATATCCAGTTAGCGGCTGTCGTGTGGAGGAAAATGCCTTGTTGATGTCGGGGAGAATGGGGAGACTGGTTTGAGATGATAGAAAGCAACAGTAACTCAAATAACCACTCGTTATCACACATGGAACCTTGAAGCAGATGGGCTACAGCAGAGGAAGACCACACCGGGTGCCACTCCTGTCAGCTAAGAACAGGAAACTGAGGCTACAATTCACACGGGCTCACCAAAATTGGACAATAGAAGATTGGAAAAATGTTGCCTGGTCTCAAATTCAGCTGCGACATTCAGATGGTAGGATTATAATTTGGCATACACAACATGAAAACATGGATCCATCCTGCCTTGTATTAACGGTTCAGGCTGGTGGTGTAATGGTGTGGGGGATATTTTCTTGGCACACTTTGGGCCCCTTAGTACCAATTGAGCATTGTGTAAACACCACGACCTACCTGAGTATTGTTGCTGACCATGTCCATCCCTTTATGACTACAGTGTACCCATCTTCTGATGACTCCTTCCAGCAGGATAATGCACCATGTCACAAAGCTCCAATCATCTCACTACTGGTTTCTTGAACATGACAATGAGGTCACTGTACTCCAATGGACTCCACAGTCACCAGATCTTTGCATCATGGATGTTTCCAACACCCTTTTGAACTCTGCCAAAAATAATTATGGCAGTTCTGAAGGCAAAAGGAAGTCCAACCTGGTACTAGCAAGGTATACCTAATAAAGTGGGTGGTGTGTGTATATGCCATACCTGGCCGATGGAAGCTGGAAATCACTGAAGTAGACACGCCTCTTCAGTGATCTCCCCTACCTTCCGGGTCTCATGCTGAATGGCTGGCTTTCTGAATTCTGAACATAGGAGGGCAGCAGCTTGGCATGAGCTCCATTCAGAGAATGCGTTGACCCATATCTCCACCTTGTCCATTTAGAGAATGCTTTGCATTCTTTCTGAAGTTGCAAATAATTCTCTGAATGATACCCATGGTGAGCTACCGACCTCCTGTGTTCAGAATTCAGCAAACCAGCCACTCAGCATGGGACTCAGGGGCTATTGAAGGTCACTGAAGTGGTGGTGTCCAATCCCAGGGGCAATGGCAAGGACTGATATATACATATGTAGCACCCTGGTGTTTAGGCAGCCTTGCTCCTAAATTTACCTACCAAGTATACCTGCCTTGGCTAATTGTCGAGGATCAATTGATTTCACTCTAAGTCTGTAGTTGCTGCACTTCTCTCTTTTGCCTCTAGGTGGCCGGGTACCTGGTGGCTTTAGATATGAGAGGGGCAATGCAAGGTCAGATTATGGGTATATGGGTATCCCAGCCAATGGGCAGGTGTTTTCTTAAATCCCTTGGCCTGCTGGGGGAACCTATATATTTGGGTGGATTTAGGTGATCGGTGTTCTGTGCCACTTGGACGGCTGTCTGGGTGGACACGTGTTGTATTGCCCGGGCTGCTATGCCGGAGATTGGGCCTATCCCGGGCACATCTTGCTGCTAGGCTGTCTGAGGGCCTATCCAGAAGCAAGAGAGCAGCGCAGGGTTGGGATTCAATCCAACCAGGAGTGACGGTTCTGCAGGCCAGAGAACCTGTCATGGTCGGAGGTAGAAGGGAAGCTGTCGCCAGTAAAGGACCATTCGCCTTATTACCAGGGACCACAGTGTGTAACTGAAGGAAATACCGGAGCAGCATTCTCACCAACCGGGGATGGTGAAAAATCGGGAAACGTCAGTGAGTATCAAGCCAGGGACCCAGCCAGTAGAGGTGAGGCTTGCAGAGCAGCCTTGTGTGTCAAGCCAGGGACCGAGCAGGCCAGTGGGGTGAAGCTTGAGAAGTATCTTGAGTGCCAAGCTAGGGACCCAGCAGAGAAGCAGGGGTGACGCTTGAGGAAGATACTACCTTGAAGATTGGAGGAGCTCAAGGGATTCGGTGGCAGTGAATCATCTAGTCTAGCGAGAGACTGGGAGCTCAGTGGGGTGAAGATCTACAGGAAGTGATTGTAGTGAAATCGAAGGAACTGTTACGCTTTGTGTTAGGAAATGTTAAAGACTGATGCCATAGGAAACAGCATTCCTACACATGCAGATGTGGCGTCTTGCTGGATGCCTCCCTGCATGGCTGTTCTCCTGTCGAAGTCTCGGAGTCTGCCAATTAATCTTGCAACTACCTAAGGGTCTCCTGGCCCTAACCCTCTCTCCCAAAGTTCTGTTAAGAGAAATTAAATCTCTTTCGCATTCAAGAAGTGTCTGGCGCCCAATAAATCTACCTTGCATTACACCCACTATGCCTTGCAACCTACCATATACAGAAGGATGTCAGCTATCTCTGGCCCTGGAGGTTCTCATTAGACCGAAGGAGGCCTGGGACCTTGCTACACACAGTTAAATTCTTCCAAGCTGGATCCATGTAAGCTAGTTATAAAATATCCATACCTAGAATTCTCCTTCAACAGATGCATTTTAAGACTTGAAAACACTGAAAGTAAATGAACTAGAACAGTGGTTCTCAACCTGGGGGTTGGGACACCCTTGCGGGTCGAATGATGATTTGTCAGGGGTCACCAAATCCTGGGCTGTTCCTGAAGCCTTTTTGCAGCCGCCCAGCTGGGCTGTTCCTGGAGCCCACAGCCGCCCACTCAGCCTCTTCGCAGCCACACATTCAGTTCAAGGCATGGCTGGGGTGCAGAGACTAGAGGTCAGCTGACTGATGAGGAATGTGAAGTGGGAGGGGCTGGAAGAGACCCTATTTCCTGATTTTGGCATAGGTGTCGCTACTATAAGACACCACAAAATCAGAGACACAGTGAGAAACACTACCTGTGATTATAATTGCCATTAAAAGTCCCCTCTACAGTTCTCAGATCAGCAGATGACCTTGATCAAGAGCACCTAAGTTGGCTGATCAGAACTCCCCCCAGCACTGCCACTGATCCCACCCACCACCAAGGAGTAAGAGTAATACATGAAAGGGAGAGGAAAAGAGGCGGAGGAACGAACAAAAAGGGAGAGAAAGAATAAGAGAACAAGAAAGATGGCTAGAGAGAGGGATGTGGAAAAAAACAAGAAATTAGGATAGAGAGAGATAAAAGGGAAAGAAAGGAGAACAAAGAGAAAGAGTGGTACATCCTAAAATGTATCATAATGAGTTTTAATACTGTACGAGTGGAAGGGACTCAGGGAGCGCTAAATGTCCATTGGTTAGGGGTGCAATTTACTTGTCTTGCCTTGGGTGCTGACAACCCACGCTACAAAAATTTTACTGTTAGGGGTCCCCACAACTTGGGAAATTTTATCACAGGGTCACGGCACTAGCAAGGTTGAGAACCACTGAACTAGAAGATCCTGATGATATTGCAACTCCGTGATTCCACGTTTCAAAATAAAATGTCTTGTTATGGGATGTCTACGCTTTCCACGGATTTGGCGAACTGTGAAAACCTCTGAATTCTAACACGCAGCATTGCTGACATTGAGAAGATGTTCTCTATAATTAAACAAAACATAGAGCTTCACTATCATTGCAAACTGTTGGTATTATGTAAAGTGTTATTTTCTCCCTGGAAATACAAATTGAAATAAATATTTCTGGAAGGACACAGTTTTATCTTGAGGCTTTTTTTCTACTGATTTTTGGTTCATATATACATATTATCCTTAGCAGTATGGCAAGTGCTCATCATGACCAACCAGGAGGCAAGGATCTCCCTGCTCCAAGGCCAGTACTCAGGACTCCTTCTCCTATCATATTTCTTACTAGAAGACAGGACCTCACCCCCTATCCCAGTGTTAGTACTCAGGGCCTTCTTTCCAATTGCATTTCCTACTAGGGGACCGGGCATCAATAGAAAATTACATTATAATACAAGATGTGAACAGTAGTTCCTCCAAAACTAGAATCCCTAGTAAAAACTTCAAAAAATGTATAATGGGTACATCAAGCAGCTGGTTTTCAGTAACATATTGCAACTCTTCAAGAGATAGAAAGAATTTATGTAGTGGGCGTGGCTTAAAGGGGTGTGGCTCTAAGGGATGTGGTTAGAGTCTGAGATGAACGAGGGATGGAGGGAGAGGGAGGGAGAGAGAGAGAGATGGAAGGACAGCAGGCCCAGATCGTACACCACAATAGAAATATGTGTATTCCAGAAAGTTTAACAATCAGCAGATAAAGATACTCCAAACACCTGGTGTTAGTGCTTCAATCATCATGGTTGTTATGGTGTCAGGATGATTGAAGCGCATTATTTCTATTATTACATTGTAATATAAAATGAAATCATTCAACTCACCATCAGCAGAATCAGTGGGAGCCCTGAGCGTGTCACCTGCCATGTCACCTGCCACCAGATGCCTTCAGGTGCCCCCAGCGGAGTCCGTCCTTCCATCAGGTGCCCCCAGCAGCAGAGTCCCTCCTCACATCTGTGTCCCCATCAGTGGAGCCCTCCTCACATCTGTGTCCTTATCAGCGGAGTCCCTCCTTACATCTGTGTCCCCATCAGCGGAGTCCTCCTTACATCAGTGTCCCCATCAGCGGAGCCCATCCTTACATCTGTGTCCCCATCAGCAGAGTCCCTCCTCACATCTGTGTCCCCATCAGTGGAGCCCTCCTCACATCTGTGTCCTTATCAGCGGAGTCCCTCCTTGCATCTGTGTCCCCATCAGCGGAGTCCTCCTTACATCAGTGTCCCCATCAGCGGAGCCCATCCTTACATCTGTGTCCCCATCAGCAGAGTCCCTCCTCACATCTGTGTCCCCATCAGCGGAGCCCTCCCCACATCTGTGTCCCCATCAGCGGAGTCCTCTTTACATCTGTGTCCCCATCAGCAGAGCTCCTCCTTACATCTGTGTCCCCATCAGGGGTGTCCTCCTTACATCTGTGTCCCCATCAGCAGAGCTCCTCCATACATCAGGTGCCCCCAGCAGCGGAGTCCCTCCTCACATCTGTGTCCCCATCAGCGGAGCCCTCCTCACATCTGTGTCCCCATCAGCGGAGTCTTTCTTACATCTGTGTCCCCATCAGCAGAGCCCCTCCTTACATCTGTGTCCCCATCAGCGGAGTCCCTCCTCACATCTGTGTCCCCATCAGCGGAGCCCCTCCTTACGTCTGTGTCCCCATCAGCGGAGCCCCTCCTTACATCAGTGTCCTCATCAGCGGAGCCCCTCCTCCTATTTGTAGCTGTTGATTTTTTTTTTTTGTGGGGGAGTAGTACTCCTCTTAAACAACCTGTGAATAGCTGGTTGTTAAGGAGCGAGAAGCCGCCATGTCCTTAACAACTGATAAATGATCAGCTGTCAGTGGGATTCCCCACTGACAGCTGAATGTAAAAAAAAGAATGGCCAGCAATAAAATAAACAGGAAGAAAATGGTGTGGGGTCCTCCCCCTCATGCATACCAGGCCCTTCAGGTCTGGTATTTATTTTGAAGGGAACCTCACGCCAAAATAAAACAAAAATGGTGTGGGGTCCCCCACAAAATCTATACCAGACCCTTATCTGAGCATTAAGCCAGCAGGTCAGGAAAGGGAGGGGGCGAACGAGCGCCCCCCACCCCTGAAGTATACCAAGCCACATGCCCTCAACATGAGGACAAGGTGCTTTGAAAGTTTGAAGTTACGCTTTGAAAAAGCGCAGATGCGTGAAACGCGTTGTCAAGCAAACCATCACAGCCAACAGGTCACCCAGGTCCATGAGGTGCTCCAACGACCAACACCACTAGAACCCCAGCAACACTGACTGACATCCACATCGGCCCATCCAGCTCTGGTTTTCCATCACCCTGAGGTCTACATCGTTTTGAGACACTCCCACGCAACTGTGATTTAAATCCATTGGGCTTTGGATGCTGTGAACATATAGCTTCATTGACACTGCAGCTACGTGGTTCTTTTCCTTCCACTTGTCAGTACGCCAGCGGACTTGGCATCCCAGCCACGTGCAGCTTACAGTTTGGGTCTCCATCTTCCCTCTGTCAATCATCTTTGCTTTCTCTTTCAGCACGTCCAGCCCTTCCCCACACACTGGTGAGCGTGTTTCACATTCGGCCGCAGTAAAGCAGGGGTATTGGCGCCCCCCCATGCTTTTTATAAACCCCAATGACGTCAGCTCCTTGTTGCTCCATGGATCTTCTGTGAAAATGTAAGCTGTTGATTTCTTCTTTTTTTACCTACCTCATATCCCTTCCTGTCTGACAACAGGATTGTTCTTTTACATGCATTACTGAATAAACTAGGACTAATCATGTTCAACTATCTGCTGTGAGACTGTGTTTACTCCTCAACCCATTGAGCGCTGGTCGGAGAATTATTTCTGAACTTCTCTGTTTGCATTTATTGGGAATTGTTAAGAGATCAAAGAGATGACTGTTAAGATGTTGTATTTTTCAGGAATGTTCCAGAAAACAATATAATCTTTTATGATGCTTAAGGGTCCTTGCACAGAAGATGAAGCATTTTTATCAGTACACAAATTTTCGTTTTTATAGATATGAACACAGTGTATTGTTTTCTTTGAGTCAATACTCATCATGGGAGGGAAATTCTTAAAACTGGAACAGAGAGAATCTGGAGCAGCTGTGTATGGCAATCAATCAGCCTTGATCTTTTACTTTTTCAGTTAAGCTTTTGTAGCACCCTCTACCAGAAGGTAGGTGCTAGTAAGTGTTGTTTTACTAGGTTTATTCAGCAAAGGCAAATTTAGGAAGGCTTATGCTGAAAGCTAGGCCTGTCTGTTTTGATTCTGGGGCTGGGAGTGTTTAGAGTAGCAGTGGGTGTGACCACCTGGGCTCCAGTCTGAGGCACCTCCCCTGCTTTCAAGGAGAATGTTCTGGAAGAGGAGGCTGGGCCTGGAGCTGGAGTGGCATGCAGCACATGTGGGAGCTCTGACCAATCCATAACTGGCATTGACAGGGGGCGGGCCTTCTATATAGCTTAGGTCACATGCTGCTGGGGAGGAGTAGTCGACTGGGTGACGTGAGGAATGGAGTGATGGACAGCTGCAGGATCTCACCCCCATCTGGGGGGGGGGGGTCTGGGATCGCAGGGGGAGGCTCGGGGAGAACTGTGAGGGAACATTGCCTTTACACGGTCATTGGCAATGTCTCTGTCACCACACGGTCGATGGCAGGGAACTCCTGGAGCAAAGGGTCAGGAGAAGCTGTCGGAATGCATGGTCCGGTCAAGTTCCTCATCAAGGACTCAGGGCTCAGTGGATGGCTGGGGGATGTGCCAGGGATTCTGTAAGTGAACTCTGCTTCTACACGGTCACTAGCAGAGTCTTCATCATGCACACGGTGGATGGTGAAGAATCCTGGACCAGAGAAGAGACTGTGGGGATGTGTGTGTCAAATCAGTGTGGCCGGGGAACACATGACTTGCAAGTTGGACTGGCTGGGAGCAGTAGTCCGTTTCCTATTAAATAGACTTTAACCTACGAGGCCTCCGGGGAGAGGTTCTGCAGGCCTCAGGCCTAGTAGCAGCGTGTCACCAGAGCCAGTAGAGGGGCTTATTCAGAGTGAGTTCTTCATACCCATGTTATACCCTAATGTAACTACAAGTTGTGCAGGAGAAAACCAAGTGTGTAAGGAGAAGCAAGTTTGGGTAGGTGGTGAAGAGAGCTAAGACAATTACTTTTACATGGTCAAAAGTGATGTTTCTGTCCCTCACATGGTGATGGATGGAGAACTCTTATTAACAGCAATCTGCATGGAGATGCAGGGAGCAATAGTCTGCATAGGAGATGCAGAGGGAGTAACAGTCTGCAGGGAGCTTCAGGAGAAGATTTCAACTCAGACAAGTGTTCACATTCAATCTTCAGGCTCTAACTATCATCAAAGTATACTGAAACTGTAAATATGATGGCAATGATTAATTCTATGGGCATCCCATATCCCAATCCCTATCCAAGTTGTACCCCCCAATAAAACAACAAAAACAAAGCTCGCAAATGACTGTTCATGGTCTCTGGAAAGGATGCATGAAGTCTGGCAGTGGGGTGATTTGGCGGAATGTTAGTTAGTAGTGCTATCACCATGGCTACACTTTCAAAATGAAAGATAGAACCTGATAGGTTGCCATTCACAGCTGCTCCAGATTATGCCTAGTCCAGTTTTGATATATCCCCACTACATGTGCACAAAGATCATAAAGATCAGTAAAACTGGACTGTCTTCAAATCAATTACCCAAAATTAGAAAAAATTGCATTCATGGTCAGTAATTTGCATGTACATGCATACATGCGTAAATGTAATCCCTGGCTAAAAAAACGAATGGAAGAAAATGTTTTTTTAGATGTCATTGCAAACAGATGTTTACACATCTATACATGTGTGAATGCAATTTTCCATACTTTACCTGCATTCTTTACACAGGATCTTTCAGTGGGCCTTTGTCAGCAAGTACTGGGGTTCATACATTAGTAATTTAAAGTGGAGCTCCAGCTTTTGAAATTAAAATGAAATAAATAAATAGCAGGGCATGAATGGCCAATGAAAAAATACAGCTTTTAGGTCTCCAGCGCTGTTACACACAGAAACTTTGCTCTGTTGGTTGACCTTCCGCTTCTTGGTTGAATCCCCCAATACATACTTGCCAAAGATTTCCAGCTTTGTTCTACATGATTCAGAATTTGCCACAGTGTACTGCCTCCTACCTAATCCCATCCTCCCACCACTGCCACTGATCCCATCAACCCCCCAGCATTGCCAATGATCACCCCCCTCGCCCAGCATTGCCACTGATCCCAGGAGTCCTAGGATCCCTAGGAATTTTCTGTCTATTGATGGGTCCCCTCACCTCCCCAGTCCATGGTGTGCAGGCAGTGAGGAGATGATGGTCTGTAACCTTTAGCAACCAATCAGTGAGCAGTAATGGTGTGCATTAACCTCTAGCAACCAATTAGTGAGTGGTAAGGATGTCCAGTAACCTCTAGCAACCAATCAGTGAGCAGTATTGATGTAGAGTAATCTCTAGCAACCAATCAACAAGCAGAAGTCACGTGCTGTAACCTCTAGCAAATAATTATTGAGCCATAATGTGTGCTGTAACCTCTAGCAGTCAGTCAGTGAAAAGTAATGATACACTGTAACCCAGTAGTGCCTTTAGGTTTTGCCTGACTAAACTCGTGCACCCCTAATCTAAATATGACCCACCCCTTCCTGTAAAGGTCACACCCCTTGCTGTTTAAGACCCGCCCTGACATTTTCGAGTGGGGACATTTGGAGTACCTGGGGGGGCAATGCATTCCCTTAATTTGCATAGATTTCCTCTCACTTCCTGTTTGGCTATGGGGCAGGAAGTGAAGGGAAATCTCCGCAATGGGACAGGGATGGTAAAAAAAAAAAATGTTGTCTATAGTTCTACTTTAAGCACAAATTTCTGATAATTTTATGGAGAGGACTAAGAAGCTATAACCATGCCAATGGTGCAGCATAAAACATATAGCACAGTGAGGAAGGTTTGTGGTCTAGGATGATAGGACAGTCAAAATTAGAAGCGACGCCCCTCCCCTCCCATAGTTGCGGAAAGCCGGCCGCCTGCATACCGGAAGCAGTGTGGCCGATTTATGGGAGCGCTAGAAAAATTTGCCTCTCAGCCTAGTCCGCCCCATAAGAATCGCAATAGCTGCCTGATCTGATTCAGTAAACTGATTTTGAGTCTATCTGCTATTTATTGTGTTTCCCAGAGCAGGTGGAGAGCGAAATTACATGGAAGGGGGTGCCCCAAGAAAATGTTTGCCCAGGATCCAATCAATATTAAAGATGGTCCTGGCTGAAGGCATAGACCACTAATGCCTTGTTTCCACTGAGTGGATCGGTTCGGTTCGGTACGCTATTTTGAGTGTTTCCATTAAGAAAGCGGCCCATACAACCGAACTGCACCATTCTGGGTCCTGCTTCAGATGTGGGGCCATAGAAAACGGTACGGTTCGGTTAGGGCGGAGCTACGATACATTCCACTGATTGGAGGACGTGTGATGCCATGCTAGGCATTTTTTCTAAAGCCACGTATGGCCCCTGGCGGTCCGAAATGCTCACCTGAATAGGCCGGACCATTCTAGGCCTTCCAAACTGTAGTGTAGTGTCCATAAAAACCTTGCACCACCAGGATCCTTTATACAAAACATTACCTTGTTTTATTGGTCCTAACCTGTTTTAGAAAATGGTGATACCATGTAAGTTATGAATGCATTTCTACTGATCATAGAAAGAAAATGTGTAGCCAATAACTATACAGGGTAAACCATCTCCTTTCCATTCTCACTTATTGGCAGAGGCCTACAGTACCATATGGTAAATCTGTAAATCCAGTGATCCTCTGACTGCATTCCTACCCTGAAATTTCTTGACTATTTTCGGAGAAGTAATCTTGGTATCCCTGGTTATATTATTCCAAATGGTCGCTTTCTGTGCCATGAGATAACCCAGTGATTATTTGCTCCCCTTACCTCCTCTGTAAACCAAAACATGTGTTCCCCCAATGAAAAGCTGGCCATACAACAGTGGAATTTTGTTCAAAAAATTCTGTCCTGGTAAAAGTTTGTTTGATTTTCTAATAGTTAGTGGAGTAAAATAAACATTTGTGTTTGACTGTAGTGATAAGAAAATTCCAAGGAGAAGGATGGAAATGTTTAATCCGTACATTGTGATGAAACCTTTTTAATACATTTGGGATCCCATTAAAATAGCAGGTCTGGATGAAACAAATTGAACAAAATCAGTTGACTCAATGATAGTAAGAAAGAATGTTCAGATTAACTACTTTTCAGAATTTCCAATTTCTTGTTCATACATCAGCCGCTCACCTCCTCCACTGCAGGCTCTGCCACTTGGATAGAAAGGACGATCCACAAAGTCTTGGGGTCCCACGTAGTACCACGGTCATCTCCTTCCCCCCCCCCACACCCCCAGCCACCGCCATGTTGGTCCTACGTGTGCGCGAAGGGGGCGCGCTTTTATGGCAGAAACAGCGGGGAAGGAGGGGGGGCGTGGTTGCCAGCGCCGTGCACGTGCGGCATGCACGGCGCATGCAAAACAACAGTGTATGCAATTGTATAGTACCTCTGCTTTTTGTCAGCTTAGGACTATGTCTCCCCATAAAAGGATTTCAGGGGCAGGTAAAAGAGTACCAAGAAGGCACCGTCTGGGTCTGGGGGCTCTAGACGTTTCTGTAGGATAACATTCCCCCCTGAGAGACTGGAGGCAGCCACACAGGGTGAGCCATTGCCCTTGTCAGGCTTACAGCCTCTTCCTACATTGCAGCCCTGAATAGGTCTTTTGAGGACGTTTGTTGGTGTTGCAGTGTGTGATTTACAAGAGAAGTTTGCTGCTTTAATCGCAGTGTCTTCACAAGAGAGCAGAAATTGGGGTAGTTTCCCTTCCCCTGCTCTAAATCCTCATTCAAGAGGATCAACAGTCTGATGATGGAAGATCACCATTAGGGGACAGGGAACAGGTGCAATCTGACGAGGTGGAGATATTAGAAGCCTCACAAGCTTTGAAGTTGTAGCTGCAATCTTTTACAGAGGTTCAGGCTGCGTATAACTTACCTTCAGCCTACTCAGCCAAAGCCTCTGTCTCCTCCTTGGTTTTCTTCTTAAATTCCCATAGGTTTCTTGTACCTTCCCAGTGCGTCCATTGCTACTAAGTAAGGATCAGCTCAGGCGTGTTCGCACAGCCCACACGCAGAGCCCGCCAGGAAGTCGGCACTGCGCTGCGCTAATCACAGGCAGTGAGACATTGTCCCGATGCGTGGCTGCAGAGGTCGGGAAATGTCTCACTGCTTGTGATTAGCGCAGCACAGCAATGTGCCGATTTCCTTCTGGGCTCTACATGTGGGCTGTGCGAACATGCCGGAACTCATCCTTACTACTAAGAGGTGAAAAACCTCCTCAAGGTCCTCATGCAGGTGCTTGCTTACAAATCAGCACAATGCACAACTACTGAGATGCACAGTTCTGTGCACATTGTTGCTAACACACAAGCAACTGATCGCATGAGTGCAGATACGCACGTCAGCGAAGGATAACTTTCTTTTTTGGTTATCAGTCCACAAGTTTGCATAAATACATGAGTTGGATTGTACAAGATGCATGTGGCAGAACATGTTATTCATATAGAGATACATGTTTTCTGGTTGTAGTGGACTTGCATAGTCACATGAGGATGCTTGATCATTTAGGTGCCTGTTTGCGCAGAAATGCCTAAAATCGCATAAATGCCTAAAATCGCATAATTGCCTAGTGCCCGTTTGCATAAACATACGGGATCACACAAGAGTGCTTGATCTCACAAGAGTCCTTGTTTGCTCAAGGATGCTTGGTCAAGCAGAAAGGCTTGTTTTCATAAGGAAAGGCCTAAATTGCATAAAATGCTTGGTTGCATAAAAATGCGGGATCGCACAAGGGTGTTTGATCTCACAAGAGTCCTTGATTACTCAAGGATACTTGGTAACACGGAGAAGCTTGGTTTTTACAAAAATGCCTAAAAATTGCATAAAAATGCTTGATTGCATATAAGATGCTGGATCGCACAGGGGTGCTTGATCACACAAGAGTCCTTGGTCACACGAGGGAACTTGTTCGCACAGTAGTGCTTATAATTCATAAAATGTTTGATCGCATAAAAAAATGCTGAATCGCAAAAAAAAAGATGATCACCTAAGTTGCATGATCACCTAGATTTGCATGGTTGCATAACGAGGCATGTTAATTTAGCTTATGTTCACATAATACGTGTCTGTCTGCATACATGATGTGTAAATTACAGAGACGCATGCTTGCTTGCAAGATGCTCTTTCCACAGCACATGATATAGGTATGCGTGTATACAACGCACACCTTTTTCTGTTTTTGCCTTAAATATATTGTAAGAAATTCATGCTTCCATGAACGCACGCTTCTATTGAGGCATAGGGCGTTTACTCTTGCCACATACACATATGAAGAGCGTATGTGTTAATTTGCATGACACTACAGAGGTTGTCTGCGTTTCACAGGGAAACAGCACCTCCTCCAGTTAGTAGGCTTGCCCTTGGGTTAGCCACCATGCTCAGGTTTTAAAGAATGCTAGGGTAAGGTGACCAAATTTTCAAAATGAAATCCGGGGACATATTTTTTTATTTATTTTTTATTGGCAAATGGGAAACTATTTGATAAGCATATTTTCCTCAAATGATATATGCAGTGTACGTGGTATGTGTTTATGGAATGATTGTATGATATATACGTTAATTCTCACATTTCGTCCATGAGAAAAAAAGAAATACTTCTTACCACTGTCCAGAGCACTGTGTACACTACAGGCATCCGTTTATACCACTGTCCAGAGCATTGTGTACATTACAGGCCTCCTCTCAGACCACCGTCCAGAGCACTGTGTACATTACAGGCCTTCATTCATACCACCGTCCAGAGCACTGTGTACATTACAGGCCTTCATTCATACCACCGTCCAGAGCACTGTGTATATTACAGGCCTCCATTCATACCACCATCCAGAGCACTGTGTACATTACAGGCCTCCTCTCAGACCACCATCCAGAGCACTGTGTACATTACAGGCCTCCTCTCAGACCACCGCCCAGAGCACTGTGTACATTACAGGCCTCCATTCATACCACCATCCAGAGCACTGTGTACATTACAGGCCTCCATTCATACCACCATCCAGAGCACTGTGTACATTACAGGCCTCCATTCATACCACCATCCAGAGCACTGTGTACATTACAGGCCTCCATTCATACCACTGTCCAGAGCACTGTGTACATTACAAGCCTCTATTCATACCAACGTCCTTAGCACTGTGTACATTACAGGCCTCCATTCATACCACCGTCCAGAGCACTGTGTACAGTACATTACAGGCCTCCATTCATACTACTGTCCAGAGCACTGTGTACATTACAGACCTCCTCTCATACCACCATCCAGAGCACTGTGTAGCCCCCCAGTCGGCACAATCCTCCCCTCAATCTGCACAACCCCCCCAGTCTGCACAATCCCCCCAGTCTGCAAATCCCCGCCATTCTGCACCCCCCCAGTCTGCACAATCTCCCCAGCCCAGTCTGCAAAATCCCCCCAGTCTACATAATCCCCCCCAGTCTACATAATCCCCCCAGTCAGCACAATCCCCCCCCCCCACTTAGCACAATCCCCCCCAAGTCTGCACAATACCCGCCAGTCAGCACAACCCCCCCAGTCTGCACAATCACCCCCCAGTCTGCACAACCCCCCCAGTCTGCACAACCCCCCCCAGTCTGCACAATCCTCCCCCCAGTCTGCACAATCCACCCCCCAAGTTTGCACAATCCCCCCAGTCTGCACACAACCCCGCCCCCAATCAGTACAACCCCCCCCCCAGTCTGCACATGGGGGAGGACGGAATAAGAAGGGAAAGTAGCAAAGAGGTCTGGTGAGAGAGGAGAACTGTTCATGGAGCGGATGGCTCACTCACCTATTATGCTTCCCCTCTCAGGCTGGTTTTCACAAGTAGGCTGAGCACAGAGCATGCATTGGCTGGAGTGTGGGCGGGGTTGGGTGGACACCAATTTGAGGCGGATTGTCTGAATGGACAGGCAGCGGAGTGAGGGAGGAGCCAGGAAGTGCTAATGGGACGGGCAACAGGCGCTACAGCCCGACTCCTGGAGCTAAAATGCGGAAGCGCCTGAGACTAAGTAGCTGAAAATAGTGCCATGGCTGCTGCCGCGCCTATCCGGGGACAAAACCGGGGGCATAGTCAGTCCAGGGAGAGCGTCCCCAATCCGGGGACTGTCCCCGGAAAACAGGGACGTCTGGTCAGTCTATGCTAGGGCCTGCCTCTAGTGGGTCTAAGAGGCCAGGTTATAGCAGTAATGGCATGCCAAGACAGTCTGCTGCCGAGAGATCAGTCTGTTGCATGGCTGGACCTAGATGCATCCAGCATGGTCAAGTATCTGGAACTCCTGAGTTAGGATCCCAGTCTAAGGTACATTCTCAGCCCAAGGAGACTCAATGTGCTCAAAACAGTAAAGACTTAAGAGTACTTCAGCTGGGTCCTCAACTTAGAGAAATCGTCTTGCAGCCCCTTTAGAGGCTGGAGTTATTTGGGTATACACAGCCCAAAGCAGGGTGTCTTTACCCAGGTCAAAGGCCAAGACCATAAAATAAAATTTAAAGAAAAAAAAAATGTTTTGGCCTAAGTAGGCAAGTAGGGGAAAGACCTTCCATTTGCCTTTGTATGAAGTTGTTTGGGAAGATGGTAGCCTCATTCAAGACTGCTCCCTTCGCCTAGTTTCACTCAACGCCATTAAAAGAACAGCATGCTGTCTCCTTGGATCAAGAGAATCTAAGCCTTGGATTTTCCGATGCGCCTGACGTCAGAAGTACGTAAAGCTTCAGTTGGTGATTACTAGCCAAAAGTCTACAGGAAAATCCTTTATTCCAGTCACCAGGAAAGTGGTAACTACTGATACCAGCATCATAGGCTGGGGTACAGTCCTAGAAGAGCTTTCGGTCAAGGGAAGTGGTCCAGACCGAAAAGTCTGTCAATATTCTGGAGGTTTGGGTAGTACGTTTGATCCATGTCTTCCCTAGTAAAAGTCATCTGTAGCCTTTCATTGTCATATGCAGCCTTGTTGTGTCATTTGCAGCCTTGTTGTGTCATCTGCAGCCCTTCCGTGTCATCTGCAGCCTTTCAGTGTCATCTGCAGCCTTTCAGTGTCATTTGCAGCCTTTCAGTGTCATCTGCAGCCTTTCAGTGTCATCTGCAGCCTTTCAGTGACATTTGCAGCCTTTCAGTGTCATCTGCAGCCTTGTAGTGTCATCTGCAGCCTTTCAGTGTCATCTGCAGCCTTTTAGTTTCATTTGCAGCCTCTCAGTTTCATTTGCAGCCTTTTAGTGTCATCTGCAGCCTTGGCCAGTGACACTGCAGACTTTTCATTTTTTAAATGTGGCGCTTTCGGCTCCTCTCATAGTGATGTGGGCGGAGCCGAGCGCCGCCGACATTCATACATAGCCGAGTGTACATGGAGCTAGCCGAACCTAGCCGAGTACACTCGGCTATGTATGAATGTCGGCGGCGCTCGGCTCCGCCCACATCACTACGAGAGAAACTGAAAGCAGCCGCGCGCCGCCGACATTCATACATAGCCGAGTGTACTCGGCTAGGTTCGGCTAGCTCCGCTCACAGTCACGCCCAGTCAAGTATTATGTCCATCATAGGACGGGACTAGGCGTGACTGTGAGCGGAGCTAGCCGACCTAGCCGAGTACACTCGGCTATGTATGAATGTCGGCGGCTCTTGCTCCTCCGCTCACAGTCAGCGGGGGATCGGCGTATAACAAGCACCCGCGATTTTCCCTTGATTTTAAGGGGAAAAATTTGCGTGTTATACGCCGATAAATACGGTAAATAAAAATATACCATAGTTTATAGACGCTATAACTTTTGCTCAAACCAATCACTATATGCTTATTGGTATTTTTTTTACCAAAAATATGCAGCAGAATGTATTTTGGCCTAAATGTATGAAGACATTCGATTCTTTTTCAATTTTATTATTCAAAATGTTTTATAGCAGAAAGTAAAAAATATTTTTTCTTTTTCAAAATTGTCGCACATTTTTTGTTTATA
Organism: Aquarana catesbeiana; assembly: GCF_042186555.1. Classification (NCBI taxonomy): domain Eukaryota; kingdom Metazoa; phylum Chordata; class Amphibia; order Anura; family Ranidae; genus Aquarana; species Aquarana catesbeiana. Next base: position 922,552,059 of record NC_133324.1, read on the forward strand.
GCGCAAAAATAAAGACTGCAGAGGTGATCAAATAACACCAAAAGAAAGCTCTATTTGTGGGAAAAAAGGACATCAATTTTTTTTTTTTTTTTGGTACAGCGTTGCATGACTTAAAGTAATGCAGTGCCGTATCGCAAAAAATGGCCTGGTCAGGAAGGGGGGTAAATCTTCAAGTGGTTAAGTGGTTAAGGTAAAAAACCTTCAGCCTTTACAACCACTTTAATTGTAACAGCAGATTACTCAGCAAAGACACAGTAATGTAGTGGTGGCTCAATCAGTATTAGCACTGTTCCAGGCAAGGACTGGTTTACCAAGGATGGCGTCTGCAAAAGGGGTGGCTAGCAGGTAGGGATGAGCCGAACACCCCCCTGTTCGGTTCGCACCAGAACATGCGAACAGGCAAAAAATTTGTTCGAACACGCAAACACCGTTAAAGTTTATGGGACATGAACATGAATAATCAAAAGTGCTAATTTTAAAGGCTTATATGCAAATTATTGTCATAAAAAGTGTTTGGGGACCTGGGTCCTGCCCCGGGGGACATGGATCAATGCAAAAAAAAGTTTTAAAAAAGGCAGTTTTTTCGAAGCACTGATTTTAATAATGCTTAAAGTGAAACAATAAAAGTGTAATATTCATTTAAATTTCGTACCTGGAGGGTGTCTATAGTATGCCTGTAAAGGGGCGCATGTTTCCTGTGTTTAGAACAGTCTGACAGCAAAATGACATTTCAAAGGAAAAAAAGTCATTTAAAACTACTCACGGCTATTAATGAATTGCCAGTCCGACAATACACATAAAAGTTCACCCGAACCCGAACCAAAATTTAAAGAAAAAATGGCGTGGAGGGTCACCCTAAATTCCATACCAGGCCCTTTAGGTCTGGTATGGATATTAAGGGGAACCCGGCCAAAAAATTTTAAAAAATATGGCGTGGGGTCCCCCTCAAAATCTATACCAGACCCTTCAGGTTTGGTATGGATTTTAAGGGGAACCCCGCGCCAAAATTTTTTTAAAAAATGGTGTGGGGTCCCCCCAAAAATACATACCAGACCCTTATCCGAGCTTGCAACCTGACAGGCCGCAGGAAAAGGGGGGGGGCGAGAGAGTGCCCCCCCCCCTGAACCGTACCAGGCTACACGCCCTCAACATTGGGAGGGTGCTTTGGGGTAGCCTCCCAAAACACTTTGTCCCCATGTTGATGGGGACAAGGGCCTCATCCCCACAACCCTTGCCCGGTGGTTGTGGGGGTCTGCAGGCGGGGGGCTTATCGGAATCTGGAAGCCCCCTTTAACAAGGGGACCCCCAGATCCCGGCCCTCCCCCCTGTGTGAAATGGTAAGGGGGTACTGTACCCCTACCATTTCACAAAAAAAGTGTCAAAAATGTTAAAAATGACAAGAGACAGTTTTTGACAATTCTTCTTCTATCTTCTTTCTTCTATTTTCTATCTTCTATCCTCCTTCGGTTTCTTCCTCCATCTTCTTCTTCTTCTGGTTCTTCCTCCAGTGTTCTCGTCCGGCATCTTCCTCCGTGGCGTCTTCTTCCCTTCCCGTAACGGGTGACCCCGGCCTCCTCTGACATCACGGGGAATGCCACAGGGAAGTCAAGTCCCCGTGCGTCAGAGGGGGGCGGGGTCACCGGGTGGCCCCGCCATACGTTATTTAAGAACCGTCAGAAGAGGAGAAGCATCACCCAGCGGTAGCCACCTATTATGGTGGAGCGGCCCGAGAAGAAGAAGGCAAGAAGATGCCGCGGAGGAAGATGCCGGACGAGAACACCGGAGGAAGAACCAGAAGAACCAGAAGAAGAAGAAGATGCAGGAAGAAACCGAAGGAAGATAGAAGAAAGAAGATAGGAGATAGAAGAAAGAAGAAGAATTTAAATAAAGGAATTGTCAAAAACTGTCCCTTGTCATTTTTAACAGTTTTTTGTGAAATGGTAGGGGTACTTTTGTACCCCCTTACCATTTCACACAGGGGGGAGGGCCGGGATCTGGGGGTCCCCTTGTTAATGTGGCCTTGTATGGTTCAGGAGGGGGGGCGCTCTCTTGTCCCCCCTCTTTTCCTGTGGCCTGTCAGATTGCGTGCTCGGATAAAGGTCTGGTATGGATTTTTGGGGGGACCCCACGCCTTTTTTTTTTAAATTTTGGCGCGGGGTTCTCCTTAAAATCCATACCAGAACTGAAGTGTCTGGTATAGATTTTGAGGGGGACCCCACGCCATTTTTTTTTTTTAATTTTGGCCGGGGTTCCCCTTAATATCCATACCAGACCTGAACATGAACCTCTCCCTGCGCTATGACTTTACTTAACAAGTGTGGTCTCTGTCCCTGACTTATCCACTCACTCAAAGCACGCCAAACTGCACTGGCATCCTTAAGGGTAAGTTCAGCTTTGGGAACATGTTACATGCTCCACCCGTTTTTAAGGTGGAACATATAAGATGTTCCCGCTCCTGCAGTGGCTTGGCGATCCAAGCCCTATGTGTGACAGCAGTACAGGAAGAAGTTCCCCATGCCAGTAGTCGCATTTTGAAAAGAATATGACCGTGCGGTGCTCCACCTACACGGCCACATCATTCATTCACAGAGTTCTGTGAATGAATGAACTACAAGTACCGACATCCTTTGCGGCTGTCGGCTTGTAGTTCTCAATGAATTACCAGGGCACTACTGAATACTGTGGTAGTTCATTGATTCTTCCTGTCTGTACGGGGCAGACAGCTCACACTGACAGTCTGCAGGAGACCTGCATGGCACCAGCAATATGCTGATCACTGGTGCAATGCTTTCCAAGCTCCTAAAAAATATATAGCATATGCACATTTTTTTTTACCTGCAAAAAAACGTGCATTTATTATTTTTTTTTTAAACTTATCCTTTAAAGTGGCTGCTCCATGAAAGATGGCAGCTGAAGGGATCAGACAGCTACCCTCCCGAGACACCTATGGAGCCTGCAAAGGAACAATGTTCCTCTTAGCCTCTGCTCCATCTGTACAGTGGCACAGCACTACCTACTGGATGGAGGACAATTGCACCAGCTCCCTAATGCGGAAAAAAGATACCAATAAAAACTTGAGTGTGGGTCTAAAACTTTCCCCACTCTACTCAAAATTTTAAAAAGGTGTTTCCTTGAGATTTTCTTTAAAGTCTGATGAAGGGATCACATTTTTGACGAAGGAGTCCTGGAATGCCCTGAAATTAATTGCAATTAACTGCTGTGATGCATACCTCCCAACATTTTGAGATGGGAATGAGGGACACCTACTACCAAACGTATGTAGGCATAGGACACGCCCCCTGTCACACCCCCTTAAAGGAGAATTAACCAAAAATAAAAGGTTATTAAATCCACAAGGGCTTTTTTTTACTACTACTATTCCTTTATATTGGCTTTTAAAATGTACAAATGCAGCAATTTAGAATTTGGATGAAAGGTTTAGCACTGGGAAACACTGTTTTTAAAGATAAAAAGTGCATTTTATATACAACGATATAGATCAGACCAAAATGAGGGACAAATGAGGAGGAATGAGGGACAGAGGGACTTAGTTACAAATCAGGGACAGTCCCTCGCAATCAGGGACAGTTGGGAGCTATGGTGATGTGATCACTTTAATAAACATTTAGATGTTATCTTGAATATCATGTGCTGGTGATATGTAGCACTACCCCCACAGTGGTTGCTGGTAACTGGCTCCCCTATTTCTGCACAGCCAGGCAACACACATTTTCCACTTGCATCCGGACACAAGAAATCAGCCCCATGCAGTGTAAAGCATGCAGTAGCATCATGCTAGTCTGGGAACCAAGGGGATAAAGCAGGTTATGTGATGAGGCAAAACAACGCCTCCTTATAGCCTGCTTTAACCACTCGGTCGCTGTACTGCACAAGGTTGCACAGCCTTTGCAGGGCAGCCCATGCCAAGCATGACAGGGACGCCTGGGATGGGGGCAGAGAGGGACCCCTGGGATGGGGGCAGAGAGGGACCTCTGGGATGGGAGCAGAGGAATCCCTGGGATGGGGGGCAGAGAGGGACTCCTGGCATGGGAGCAGAGAGGGACCCCTGGGATGGGAGCAGAGAGGGACCCCTGGGATGGGGGCAGAAAGCGATCCCTGGGATGGGAGCAGAGAGGGATCCCTGGGATGGGATGAGAGAGGGGCAAGTGGCAACTCTTTGCTTTGGGGAAGGGGGGGTCGGATTCGAAATCCCCCCCCCCCCACTAGCACATGTCCTCTACCCTCAAAGACCCCCCAAGCACATTTTCTCTTATACCCCCCTCTCCCATCACTTTTCCATGTGTTACCTGCCTCAACCTCCTCCCCTATCCACAAACTATACACAAACCTCAGAATCAGCGCGGCTCCTGCAGTGTAAGATCTCTCCTCCCCCTCCTGTCTGTGTACTTCGGAGCCGAGGAGGAGGATCCTAAGTGAGCTGCATGCAGGCTCAGGAGAGAGAGATGTTGGCTTAGCTGCCACAGAGGGGAATCACTGTGGGAGGGAGCCCAGGCACAAGAGATATCTTGACTCACTGCCCCTGTCAGACTAGTTACCGGAACTCAGTGCTGGGACTTGTTCCGGCACTGGGCTCTGGGATAAGCAGAGATTGGGACGGACAGGGGGACTCTAATGGGGCCCCCTGCTGGCCCCGGGCCCTGTGGCAGTGCCTGAGTGCCCTAATGGTCAGTCCGCCCCTGGCCCCATGGCTTGTTTTTATTAGGGATAACAACTTGGTTGGGGTAGAGGGGTTATGGGATGCTCAACTGGACTAAAACAACAGATCGGGACAACTTCATTCCTATATACAGAGAAAAGATCCTTCACTGGACATCATCAGTCTTTAGGGATTAGTGATAAAAGTCCCTTGCGGACTAGGAGCTTTTAATCCACTTTGAAAAAAATAGCACAAAATGTTGCAAAACTGCATGCTCCCAGGTCCACTGCCTGCAGGTGCTGCCAGCCCAACGGGCTGCTCTGAGGATCTCCCAGGACAAGGGATAAAAAGGGTTTAGCACAGCGTTGTCCTTTGAAAGCTGAGAAGGTTCTTCCCAGCCAGCCCGAGCCCAGCCTGGAGGTAAAGCCCCCCTAGACCTAGGGGACCCCTCCTAGGCCACTGACAGCCTCCTCAGCACTCCATCTTCAACCTGACTCTTCTGCTGGCTAGGCTGTGTCGTATTTAAGGGCTTATCCATCCACCCTGCCAGGACATTTTACCTAGGGATTGGTCAGACTCCCCTAAATATGCAGATCAGGACCTCCTGGCCTCCGCCCACTAGCTTCCACAAGCTTCTAGATCCAGAGGGAGGTACCAGAGACTTGCCTCTGTAGAGCCATCCAGCCTGACCTGTAGTAACCCGACCCAATTACCTCACATAACCTACTATGAGTCATAAGCTTAGATTTACCTACATTAACACTAGTAGCACATTAGAGGGTGCTACAATTATATGCTTTGACTTGACTTGCCGACCATCCACAGGATATATACGTCATTATTTTGACGTTAAATACCAGGGTTATGGCAGCAGCTAGTTGCTGGCATAACCTCGTTACCAATTTTTGTTGTGAGTGATTAAGCGCTGGATAAAAGTGGTCCCGTGGGCGGATTTGCCGCCATATCACTTCTAGAGCTCCCCAGTCGTTTCCAAGCTTACTGGAGCCGTCGGTAAACCCGTAAGCGATCCGATGCGGTCGTTCGCTGGGCAAGATGGCCCCCACTTGTCTCTATGCCCTTGGAGGACTAGAGCGACCTAGAGTTGCCACCTCATCTCTTTAAAGGCTGCAAAGGGTGGGCCAACTCAATATTGAACCCTACAGACTAATGCCCCGTACACACGGTCGGACTTTGTTCGGACATTCCGACAACAAAATCCTAGGATTTTTTCCGACGGATGTTGGCTCAAACTTGTTTTGTATACACACGGTCACACAAAGTTAGTTGCTAGTTGCTGGCATAACCTCGTTACCAATTGTTGTTGTGAGTGATTAAGCGTTGGATAAAAGTGGTCCCGTGGACGGATTTGCCGCCATATCACTTCTAGAGCTCCCCAGTCTTTCCAAGCTTACGGGAGCCATCAGTAAGCCCGTAAGCGATCCGATGCGGTCGTTCACTGGGCAAGATGGCCCCCACTTGTCTCTATGCCCTTGGAGGACTAGAGCGACCTAGAGTTGCCACCTCATCCCTTTAAACCCACACACATATTAATCACACAGGTTCTGTGGCTGATGAAGGTGGTAATTAAACTTGGTGCCTTATCTGCATTAAATTAGCCTCAGAACCTGTGTAATTCATATGTGTTCGGGTTTAAAGGGATGAGGTGGCAACCCTAGAGCGAGCGCTAATGTCACTTCTGGTTCTTGGGCATGAACAAATTATTTTTTTCAGGTATGAAATACAAACAGTTTCTAATATATTAGGGTTATTTAGAAGTATATGTAATAATCATAGAATGAGACAGATTTCTTTCACTTGTTTGCTAAAAGGGACCTCCGCCACTGTTTACTGCTATGTACATTATTTGTTGAATTACTGCTTAGTTACTGCTATAACCCAGGCAATTTATTTTAACAAAAGCAGTATTGCTGTACAATATCAAACTGAAATCTGATAATGACTTATTTGTACATTACCAGACCAGCTGAAGGATTTTAAGTGGAAATATAAAATCTGAACATGACATATATATACACAGCAAGCAGTTCTCCTGCCACGAATATTACATCAGGGATAAATAGCATTGCATAATCAAAACTGCATATGATTGCTACACATTCCTAATGTATTGTCAGAATGCCAGGCGCTCTGGGCAAATTGTTGTGTGTGTGTGTGTGTGTATATATATATTTGGAATATTTACTGTATATACAGTATCTCACAAAAGTAAGTACACCCCTCACATTTTTGTAAATATAATAAAGCGCTGCGTAAACTGTTGGCGCTATATAAATCTTGTATAATAATAATAATAATAATTATATCTTTTCATGTGACAACACTGAAGAAATGAAACTTTGCTACAATGTAAAGTGAGTGTTCAACTTGTATAAAAATGTAAATTTGTTGCCCCCTCAAATTAATTTAAAACACAGCCATTAATGTCTAAACCGCTGGCAACAAAAGTGAGTACACCCAAAGTGGGCCCAAAGTGTCAATATTTTGTGTGGTCACCATTATTTTCCAGCACTGCCTTAACCCTCTTGGGCATGGAGTTCACCAGAGCTTCACAGGTTGCCACTGGAGTCCTCTTCCACTCCCCCAGGATGACATCACTGACCTGCACAAAGTCCTGACCTTAACCCAGTAGAACACATTTGGGATGAATTAGAGAGGAGACGGCAAGACAGGCCTTCTCGCCCACATCAGTGCCTGACCTCACGAATGCGCTTCTGGAAGAATCTTTAAACATTCCTATAAACAAACTCCTAAACCTTGTGGACAGCCTTCCCAAAAGAGTTAAAGCTGTTATAGCTGCAAAGGGTGGGCCAACTCAATATTGAACCCTACAGACTAATTACCTGTACACACGGTCGGACTTTGTTCGGACATTCCGACAACAAAATCCTAGGATTTTTTCCGACGGATGTTGGCTCAAACTTGTTTTGCATACACACGGTCACACAAAGTTGTCGGAAAATCCGATCATTCTGAACGCAGTGACGTAAAACACGTACGTCGGGACTATAAACGGGGCAGTGGCCAATAGTTTTCATCTCTTTATTTATTCTGAGCATGCGTGGCACTTTGTCTGTCGGATTTGTGTACACACGATCGGAATTTCCGACAACGGATTTTGTTGTCGGAAAATTTTATATCCTGCTCTCAAACTTTGTGTGTCAGAAAATCCAATGGAAAATGTGTGAACGAAAGGATGCCACATCGTTTGATGGAAATGAAAATTATCAAACTACAGAGGGCTGAATTCAAAGACACCCCGAAAAACAAAGTGAAAAAATGATGCAGCAGGCTAGTCCATTTTTGCTGAAATTTCATTGCAGCAACTCAAAATGGTCCTCAGTAGTTTGTATGGCCCCACGTGCTTGTATGCATGCCTTACAACATCGGGACATGTTCCTAATGAGATGGCGGAAGGTGTCCTGGGGTATTTCCTCCCTGATCTGGACCAGGGTATCACTGAGCTCCTGAACAGACTGAAGTGCAACCTTACGGTGTCGGATGGACCGAAACATAAATGTCCCAGAGGTGTTCTAATGGACTTAGGTCAAGCAAGCTTGGAGAACATTCAGTGGTGTCAATTACTTCATCCTCCAGGAACTGGCTACATACTCTCGCCACATGAGGCAGGGCATTGCTGTGCACCAGGAGCAACCCAGGACCCACTGCACCAGCCTAGTGTCTGGCAATGGGTCCAAGGATTTCATCCTGATACCTAATGGCAGTCAGGGTTCCATTGTCTAGCCTGTAGAGGTCTGTGCGTCCCTCCATAGATATGCCTCCCCAGACCATCACTGACCCACCACCAAACTGGTCATACTGAATGATGTTACAGGCAGCATAACGTTCTCCACTGCTTCTCCAGACCCTTTCAAGTCTGTCACATGTGCACAAGTCTGTAAACCTGCTCTCATCTGTGAAAAGCACATGGCACCAGTGATAGACCTGCCAATACTGGTGTTCAATGGCAGCTCCACAGTGCCGAGCAGTGAGCACAGGGTCCACTAGAGGACATCAGGCCCTCAGGCCACCCTCATGAAGTTTGTTTCTGATTGTTTGGTCAGAGACATTCACACCAATGGCCTGCTGGAGGTAATTTTGTAGGGCTCTGGCAGTGCTCATCCTGTTCCTCCTTGCACAAAGAAACAGATACCGGACCTGCTGATGGTTTAAGGACTTTCTATGGCCCTGTCCAGCTCTCCTGGAATAACTGCCTGTGTCCTGGACTCTCCTCCATGCTCTTGAGGCTATGCTGGGAGACACAGCAAGCCTTCTGGCAATGGCACGTATTGATGTGCCATCTTGGAGGAGTTGGACTGCATGTGCACGTATCGCCTCATGCTACAAGTAGTGACACTGACCCTAGCCAAATTCAAAACTAGTGAAAAACAGTCAGAAAAGATGAGTAGGAGAAAAAAATGTCAGTGGCCTCCACCTGTAAAACCATTCCTGTTTTGGAGGTTGTCTCAATATTGCCCATCTAGTGCACCTGTTGTTAATTTCATTAACACCAAAGCAGCTGAAACAGATTAACAACCCCCTCTACTAAAGTACTTAATTGACCAGACCTTTCCCAGCAGTTTTTTTGACTTGATGCTATACTCTGATTAAAAAGTGTTCCTTTAATTTTTTTTGAGCAGTGTATACAATGCCTTGAAAAAGTACTGACACCCCTTGAAATTTTCCACATTTTGTCATGTTACAACCAAAAACGTAATTGTATTTTATTGGGATTTTATGTGATAGACCAACACAAAGTGGCACATAATTGTGAAGTGGAAGGAAAATAATTAATGGTTTTCAATTTTTTTTTTTACAAATAAATATATGAAAAGTGTGGCGTGCATTTGTATTCATCCTCATTTGTTCTGATACCCCTAACTAAAATTTTGTGAAACCAACTGCCTTTAGAAGTCACCTAATTAGTAAATAGAGTCCACCTGTGTGTAATTTAATCTCAGTATAAATACAGCTGTTCTGTGAAGCCCTCAGAGGTTTGTTGGAGAAACTTAGTGAACAAACAGCATCATGAAGGCCAAGTAACACACCAGACAGGTTAGGGATAAAGTTGTGGAGAAGTTTACAGCAGGGTTAGGTTATAAAAAAATATCCCAAGCTTTGAACATCTCACAGAGCACTGTTCAATCCATCATCCGAAAATGGAAAGAGTATGGCACAACTGCAAACCTACCAAGACATGACCGTCCACCTAAACTGACAGGCCGGGCAAGGAAAACATTAATCAGAGAAGCAGCCAAGAGGCCCATGGTAACTCTGGAGGAGCTGCAGTGATCCACAGCTCATGTGGAAGAATCTGTCCATAGGATATCTATTAGTCGTGTACTCCACAAATCTGGCCTTTATAGAAGAGTGGCAAGAAGAAAGCCATAAGAAGTCCCATTTGCAGTTTGCGAGAAGCCATGTGGGGGACACAGCAAACATGTGGAAGAAGGTGCCCTGGTCAGGTGAGACCAAAGTTTAACCTTTTGGCCCAAAAGCAAAACGCTATGAGTGGGGGAAAATTAACACTGCACATTACTTTGAACAAATCATCCCCACCCTGAAACATAGTGATGGCAGCATCATGTTGTGGGGATGCTTTTCTTCAGCAGGGACAGGGAAGCTGGTCAGAGTTGATGGGAAGATGAATAGAGCCAAATACAGGGCAATCTTAGAAATAAACCTGTTATGCCGTGTACACACGACCGGACTTTACGGCATACTTGGTCCGGCGAACTGGAGTCCGTCGGACAATTCGATCGTGTGTAGGCTCCAGCGGACTTTTTTTTCTCAAAAGTTTGATGGACCTAGAAATGAAACATGTTTCAAATCTGTCCGACGGACTCGAGTCTGGTCAAAAAGTCCGCTCATCTGTATGCTAGTCTGACGGACAAAAACCGACGCTAGGGCAGCTATTGGCTACTGGCTATAAACTTTCTTGTTTTAGTCCGGTCATACGTCATCACGTACGAATCCATCGGACTTTGGTTGATTGTGCGTAGGCAAGTCCGTTCTTTCGGAAAGTCCGTCGTAAAGTCTGTCGAAAAGTACGCCGAACAAAGTCTGCCGTAAAGTCCGCTCGTGTGTACGCAGCATTAGAGTCTGCAAAGGACATAAGACTGAGGCGGAGGTTCACCTTCCAGCAGGACAATGACCCTAAACATACAGCCAGAGCTACAATGGAATGGTTTCGATCAAAGAATATTCATGTGTTAGAATAGCCCAGTCATAGTCCAGACCTAAATCCATTTGAGAATCTGTGGCAAGACTTGAAAATTGCTGTTCACGGACGTTCTCCATCCAATCTGACAGAGCTTGGGCTATTTTGCAAAAGACAAATGGGCAAAAATTTCACTTTTTAGATATGAAAAGCTGGTAGAGACATCCCCAAAAAGACTTGCAGCTGTAATTGCAGCAAAAGGTGGTTCTACAAAGTATTGACTCAGGGGAGGCTGAATTCAAATGCACGCCACACTTTTCAGCTATGTATTTGTAAAAAATGTTGAAAGCCATTTATCATTTTCCTTCCACTTCACAATTATGTGCCACTTTGTGTTGGTCTATCACGGAAAAATACCAATAAAATACATTTATGTTTTTGGTCGTAGCATGACAAAATGTGGAAAATTTTGAGGGGTATGAATACTTTTTCAAGGCACTGTATGTAAGTATGTACAGGGCTTTTTTTCAGCGGGTTCTCGGTGGAACGCAGTTCCGGCACCTCCTGGACTGACTGTATGTAATGGCAAGGGGTGCTGGGGTGTGCTGCAGGGTATTGATGCTCACTGCTGGGGGATCTATTCTAGCTGGAGGGGGATCTATTTTTGCAGGGGGGGTCTATTGTTGCTGAGGTGGTCTATTGTTGCTGGTGGGGGACCTATTGTTGCTAGGGGTGGGTCTTATGTTGCTGGGGGGTCAGTTGTTGCTGAAGGGGATATACTGTTGGGGGAACGGTCTATTGATGGCTGGATAGTCTATTAATGCTGGCTGTGCAGAGATCTGTTGATGCTTCGGGGAGTCTATTGTTGCTGGGGGGTGGATTTTGTTGTGGGTGGTACATTGTTGTTAGGGGGATCTATTGTTCCTGGCTGAAGGGGATCTATTTTACTGCTTTTCTTGATATCATTACCAAATTCCATACAAATTACTTAGCACCACAAAATGATACTTGGTTCTGTATTGTCTAAAAGGGGCGGTGCTGGGAGGTGGGTAGGAGCGGAGAAAAGGGGTGACTCGGAAAAGGAGAGTTCCTGCACCTATTGTCTGAGAAAAAAAGCCCTGTATATATATATGTATGTATATATATATATATATATATATATATATATATATATATATATATATATATATATATATATATATATATATAATTGAATTAAGCATAGCTACATGCATTAATTACATTAGCAGTAGCAAACATGCAACATAAGACAAAATATAAAAATGACACTTCTTGTTCATCATGCAAGCCAGCACAATTAGGCACTAAAACCTCAGCAAAAAACTTTAAACAGCTCCTTTAAAACTGTCTGGGATAAGATGGAAACCAGGCTTGTAGTCCTTAGTGCCGAGTCCATGAACTTATTGCTCTCCCTGGGGGAGCCACACTAGCTAAACAAATATCTTTGCTGAGTCTCTGGTGCAATGTGGAACACTGATCCCCTGAGGTGATGATCATTGTACACAAGCCCTGTTAGCCATTAGCTGGTTCTATTTTCACATAAACAACCGTCAATACTTTTGACAGTTTTTTTTTGCTGTGCGTGTCGAACAGATGTAACAAAATGTTTTGTTAAATGGTTTTATTGAACAATTCCAAAATGGAGCTCATTGTTAGTTTGTTGTTGGGGTTTACACTTTAAAGCGTTTATCTATAGTCAAAATTTTTAAATAATATATTAAAAGCAGAGTTTCATCTTATTCCTCCCCCCCTCCTGTGCCACATTTGGCACCTTTCGGGGGGGGGGGGTAACCTGTTTTTGACAGGAACCCTGTCCCCACTTCTGTCAGACCTCGCGGCGATGAGGTACATCAGAAGCCCCTCCTCCTCCCTCCTCCTTCCCCTGCTATTAGGTCAGTAGGAGAGTGCATGCACAATAGGGAAGCCGCAAGGCTGGTATGGATTTTGGGGGGACCCCTACACCTTTTTTTTAAATTTTGGCACAGGGTTCCCCTTCAAATCCATACCAGAGCTGAAGGTATATTTTGGGGGGGACCCATACGCCATTTTTTTAAAAAATATGGCGCAGGGTTCCCCTTAATTTCCATACCAGACCTGAAGGGCCTGAAGGGATTTTGGAGGGACCCTAACGCAATTTTTTTTTAAATATTTGGTTCGGGGTTCCCCGTAATATTCATACCAGATCCAAAGGGCCTTGTAATGGACTATACATCTATATTGCCAAGACCTGAAAATTCATTACAGCTGCGATCAGTTTGAAATGACAATTTTTCCTTTAGAAATGTAATTTTGCTGCAGTACTGTTCTAAACACAGTAAATATGCGCCACTTTACAGACATACTATAGACCCCCCCCCCCCAGGCATAATATTTAAAGGAATATTTCATTTTTATTGTTTCACTTTAAGCATTAAAAAAATCACTGCCCCCGAAAAAAAGGACATTTTTAAAAAAATTTTTTTGCATAGATACATGTCCCCTGGAGCAGTACCCAGGTCTACAAACACTTTTTATGACAATAACTTGCATATAAGGCTTTAAAATGAGCACTTTTGATATTTCATGTTAGTGTCCGATAGACTTTAACGGTGTTCCGCGGCTTTCGAATTTGCCCCGAACACCGAATATTGTTCAGGCCGAACCGTTTGGCCATCCCTACTCAGGTAGTTTAATGGGCTGGAAATAGGTACTCGGGTAGTCTAATGGGTTGGAAATAGGTACTTGGGTACTCTGATGGGCTGCAGGAGGGAGGGAGTGTACCTGTTAGCGTCATTTTACACTCTGGTAGGGAAGAGGTTAAAATCCATACCAGACCCAAAGGGTCCCCCCACGCCGTTTTTTCCCAAATTTTTTTTAAATTTAGCTCTCAGCGGGGAAGCCTTAACAACCTATTGACTGTGCGCTCGGCGGGCGAACATCCCACTATGTGCCCAGAAAGTTTGGTTGTTGGGCGAGTACCTGAATGGGCGAACACTGTAAGCCCTCACAGTTACTGTTGTTTGGGCATAGGAATGGGCTCTGCTGGTAAAAATTTAAAAAAAAAATTGAAATTACATGCACCTGTCAAACAAGTGCAGAACAATTGGGCCTTAGGTGTTGGTGGTCCCAAAACCAAAAATATTGTTGAAAGCTAGCATAATCAAGATTCAGGAATAGGATAGGTAGCATAGTCAGTCTTCAAGGGATCCCAGATCTCTAGCAAATTCAATCAGTTACACCAGCATCAGAGGCTTGATAGCTACTGTTGATCCAGGACTGATTCATTTTGATAAATGTCAGCCTGTCAACGGAGTCTGTGGACAGGCGCACTCTTTTATCTGTCACAAACCCTCCAGCAGCACTGAATGTCCGTTCAGAAAGCACGCTGGATGCAGGACAGGCCAGTAGCTGGATTGCATATTGAGCAAGTTCTGGCCAGTGGTCCATCCTTAAGACCCAGTACCCCAGTTGTCACGTACCTGGTAGGTGGAGCCCGGAATGCAGGGAACGGCCTCTCGTATACCTCCGACTCGGGAACCCCTGGTAGTGATGACAGGGGCTCGGGAGTGCGAAGGGGCACAAGTGCCTGACTGGAAGGCTGGAGCAGAGAGCTGAATCAGGCAGTCAGCTGGGAGGTGTCCTGTAGTCCGGCAGCAGGATGCAGACAGCAGGGAGGTGTCTTGTAGTCCAGCAGCAGGATGTAGACAGCTGGCAGGTGTCTTGTAGTCCAGCAGCAGGATGTAGACAACAGGGTACAGGCAAGCCGGGTCAAACACAGACGGGCAGATCAGGTACAGAAGGTAAATCCGGGAGAATAGTCAAAGTCCAAAAGCTGAGATCAGGGCAGGCAGAAACAGAGTAGTCAAAGTCCAAAAGCCGGGATCAGGGCAGGCAGCAAACAGAGTAGTCAGGAACAGTCCAACAGGTATCAGGTAGCAAATGCAAGTAACAGGGCACAAGGGGTCTTCAGGAACGCTGTAGACCGGACAGCAAGGCAGCAGTGGAACAGTCCTCTTTAAATAGCCCCTTTGGTGCCAAGTGGTGTCACAGGGCGCCGCTATTGGCGCTATTGCGCATGCGCGTACACACATTCGCGCTATTGGCGCTATTGCGCATGCGCATACACACGTTAGCGCTATTGGCGCTATTGCGCGCGCGCGAGCGCCGGATGGCGCTTCTGTGCACAGGCATTCCTTTAAACTTTAGTTTGCTGGCATATTTGCAAGAGGGCTTTTCCTGACACCAGTGGATACTCATTTGGAAATGTCTCCAAGTCTGCTCTTGCCCCTAGATAATCCTGAACCATATGATGCAGATGCTGCCAATGGTTGCTTAAAGCTAACAACCCTGGGCACTGATGACTAAAGAATTGTTTAAAGGCATCGGTCAGCCGGCCGCCTTCTCCACCGCTCTTCCTCGGACTGAAGGAAGCCTCAGAAACACAATGTCCAGGAAATGGTAACCTCCCAGTGTCTGGAAAGGTGTTACACAAATTTTTCTTCAAGGCGTCCTGAAGATGTTTCATTCTCTGCGAAGGCAGGATGAGCTCTGCAACTTTACCATTGTAACATGAATCAAGAAGGGTTGCCAGCCAGTAATGATCCCTCTCCTTGATACCATGAATCCTCGGGTCCTTTAGCAGGCTTTGCAGAATCAGGGAGCCCATGCAGCGTAAGTTTGGGGGGGCATGAGATTCTGAGTCCTCTGGGTCACTTAGGATGACATTGTCAGGAACTACCTCCTCCCAGCCATCTACAACTCATGGGGTTTCTGGGGACAGAAAACCATCCCCTGAAGAATGCTGTATGTTATCCTCTACATCCATGCTGACACAATCCTCCTCCTCTTCCTCCTGTGTGTTTGGCGGCCCCGCAGGGATGCTATCTGCATAAAGGGGGCCTTGAGAGGAAAGGAAGTCCTCCTCTTCCTACTGCTG
Organism: Aquarana catesbeiana; assembly: GCF_042186555.1. Taxonomy (NCBI): domain Eukaryota; kingdom Metazoa; phylum Chordata; class Amphibia; order Anura; family Ranidae; genus Aquarana; species Aquarana catesbeiana. The sequence goes on from NC_133324.1 coordinate 922,567,830, forward strand.
TTCTGCCCCAAGTGCCCTGTCCATGATTCCAGAATGTGTGTGCTCCAACAGGAAGACTAGAGGGAGGGACAGTGTCACTGATGCATGCATTGTCGTGGCTCACCATCCTTGTGGTTTCCTCTAATGGTGACAGGACAATGCATGCATGTATATCAGTAGCCACTGGCGTGGCAAAAAGGAGCCAAGCTCCTCTGAGCCTGTCCTTGTGCCATACTCACACAGGTACTCATTGATGACCCTCTGCTGCGTGTGCAGCTGCTGTAGCATTTCCAATGTTGCGTTCCACCTGGTGGGCATGTCACAAATGAGACGGTTGGTAGGCAGGTTGAATTCCCATTGAATGTCAGCCAGCCGAGCACTGGCATTGTATGACCGCTGGAAATGGCAATTGATTTTTCTGGCCTTTTCTGGCCTGCCTGACTTTTCTGGCTCTGAAAGTACATTGCGCTGTGATTGGCCAAAGCATACAGGTCAGGTGCATACTTTGACCAATAAGCAGCCATCAATGCACTGCGATCTCGTGGGCGGGCAAATGTCCCACGAGCGCTCCATATGTTAGTTTGTTCTACGGTTCGACTCAAACAGCGGGCCCATGCCTATTGGCAATCAATAATAACACTGTCAAAGGACCAGGCTTTAAGCAAGTTAGTAAAGTTACTTAATATATTGTCACTAAGCAAACGGGATAACAGAGCAAACATAGGGTTGGATCAACAATCATGGTAACTGTCTTGGCATACAGAATGTTGAGTGGCAAGGACTAAATATAAAAGTAACTCTTGGTTTCCAGATCAGCATAAACAGTAGCAAAGCCACTGTAGGTGCAGCAGTGGGCATTATTGAAACGTAATCTACCAAATGCAAGATTATACTGCCAAAGTGCATTAATGGCAGTTATGCTAGGCCTAGACTGACTGGTGTGTGTAGGGTGGTGGGAGCAACGCTGTATCCTGGCCTAGGCCAACAAGGCCCAGGCCTAGGGCAGCACTTTGCAGGGCGGCAGCACAAAAAGAGTCCCCGCCGGCTTGCGCTACACTGTTAGTGTAGCGCCAGTCTTATTGGGCGTACTGGGCTGAGAGGCAAATTAGTCTAGCGCCCCCATAAAGTGGCCTCACTGCTTCTGGTATGCGGGCGGCTGGCATTCCGCAACTGGGGGGGGCGCTTCTAATTTTGACTGTCCTCTCATCCTGCACCACAAACCTTCCTCACTGTGCTTTACTGTATGTTTTCTGCTGCACCATTGGCATGGTTATATCTTCTTAGTCCTCTCCATAAAATTATCAGAAATTTGTGCTTAAAGTAGAACTATAGGCAACACTTTTTTTTCATTTTGGATAGAGTAAGGGAGGGTTATAACCCCTGTCAGTTTATTTTTTACCATCCCTGTCCCATTGCAGAGATTTCCCTTCACTTCCTGCCCCATAGCCAAACAGGAAGTGAGAGGAAATCTATGCAAATTAAGGGAATCCATTGCCCAACCCCCCCCCCCCCCAGGCCCTCAGAACTAGTGTCCCCACTCGAAAATTTCAGGGCGTGTCTTAAACAGCAAGGGGTGTGGCCTTGACAGGAAGGGGTGGGTCATATTTAAATTAGGGGGTGCACAAGTTTAGTCAGGCCTAAGGCAGCACAAAACCTAAATACACTACTGGGTGGGAGGCATGTGTAGGGTGTTGAAATGGGAGTGGCATTCCTTTAAGTGGTTCTTCTACCATCTATCATTGGGGCCCTTTAAGAAGTGTTGGTACACTTGTTGGCAATCCCCATGAACCAGCATTCAGTGTAGGACGGTAGAGATGGAAAAGATTTTGCAAAGAGGCAGTATCCAAAAGGATAGGGGGATATAACTGCTGAGTAGGTAAGGCACAGATGCAATGTGAGGAGTATAGGGTGCTCTGGATAACAAGGAGACTTTTAAAAACAGCACATTACTGGCTCTTGAAATATGATTAATGCACCACAGCAGCACTTCAGAAGGGGAAAGCACACTCTATAGGAAAAACAAAGCAGAGAAGAAGGCGCTTCTAAGTGCAATAATAAAACACTTTAATGACCAGGAAGGGTTCAAAATACTTACACGATGGAAGTGAAAAAAAAGGCATATGAATGAATCCATAATGTCCATCGGGATGCCTCCTGGGAGTAAAAACAACTGCAGGTGGAAGTTCCAGCCGACCAGCGGTGGTAAAGAGTTTGCGGGACATGTTTCGGAGCATGCCCAGGTTTGAAGAAGGAGCGACTGGGCATGCCCCGAAACATGTCCCACCCACTCTGACATCACGTCCGGTTGCCTGGATTCCATGCTTGTCCTGACAGCACGGCTTGCCATCTTGGATCAGAGACCGTGTTTACCACAGCTGGTGGGCTAGAACTTCCAGCTGCAGCTGTCTCTTCTCCCAGGAGGCATCCCAGTGGACGTTATGGATTCATTGATATGCCTGTTTTTCACTTGCATCTTGTAAGTGTTTTGAACCCTTCCTTGTCATTAAAGTGTTTTATCACTGCACTTTAGAAGCGCCTTCTTCTCTGCTTTGGTTTACAGATGCAATGTGGTAACTGCTAACAGGGCATATATTGAGCGACAAGTCTTCTCACCAGTCCCTGGATGATTAGAGTAGAAATGGGGCTCCCTACTTTCCCTCTTTCTCTCTGAGGTGCCTCCAAAGACTGTTGGGAAGCTGCGGTTTAGAGTCTCTTCAGTTCCTCTGCAGCAATGGCATGGATTGATCACAGTGGTCCATGTTGTGCCAAGGGTGTCTTTCTCCCCCCTCCTGGGCTTCCTGACCGTTTTTTTTCCCTGGCTACAGATGTGCTCTCCCTGAATCTCTGATGCCAAGTAAGCAAAGTGTTTCTAGGCAGAACAGTAAAAGCCATCTTGCCCTACTTCTCAGTGCCTTTGGGGAACTGTAGTGTAAAGAGTTCACAGGCATTTTGCATGACTGCTGTCTGGAAATACAACTTCCATGATTCACCCACTCTCAGCATAGAAGCCTATGGGCTGGCTTGGCTTTGCTCTCCCTCTGCTGGTCGGAGGGTATAATGGAACATACTATCAGCACTACAGTAGAAAGTAGAGCAACAGAGGGCCTTGCCGTCCTCTGTTTTGCTGTAGTCCCACATATTTGTATACGCTATGCTACATTTGTATTGTTATTATAATGTCGATCTTAGAAAATTAAAGTGTATGCTGTCTTTTAAAGTGATACTAAAGACAAAAACGTTTTTTACTTTAATGCATTCTTCTGGGTGCAGCCCCCCCCCCCCCAGCCCCCCTTATGCTTACCTAAGCCCCATCTTGATCCAACGATGTAAATGAGAGCAGCGGCTCTCCCGGGTCTCACAAATGTAACATTTGCTTTCCTTTTTATTGTTAAGAAAAAGGTAATTTAAAGTGGAGTCTTTATGCTGTTTGTCATGGATTTCAGAAAAGAAAGGAGCTGTGGCAAAATATAGATTTGTTCCGAAGTTCAAAAGATATAGAAGCCCGGTACTGAAGGAAGGGATTGTCAGTGTCTGTTGATAACATTCATCTGTTCTAGTTCATACAGCAAGTATCTCCCCTGCATTCCCATCCTGTGGGATCCAGAGGAAAGGAGGAAAAGAGGAAAGAACAGCCAGTCTACTCAAGGCATCCTTATGGGACCTATAGCTAAAGCCTGAGATTCCACCGAGCATATGGGCAATGATAAAGAAAACAATACGAAGGACTTTCTACTGTGCAATTAAGGTGAGGAGGCAGCAATTATGGAATTTCTCCCAGGACATAAATAACATAGGGAAAGGAAAATAAAATGTAGAAGTACATGTATTGGCTTTATATAAATTAAATGTTGCAAAGCCTGCTTATATTGTCAGGACCATCTGCTTAAAAAATCACCTAATGTTAGTAGTATCTGTAAAGAAAAAAAATTGAATTTATACTTTGGTTACCCCCATTTTTCACCTGCAGTGCCTAGACAAGGATAAATTCTCATTTCTTCTTCTTAGAGTCTTTTGAATACAGAGCAATTAAAATTTAATCAGAAGACGCTCTACGTTGGACTTTTTGCGAGGGTTCGCTTGCTCTTTCCAGATGAATGGTGATGTCACACCAGGTGATTTGGAAGATGGGGGTAAAGTAAGTATGGATCTAACTTTGGAACTACTAATATTATGAGACTTTGAAAGGGGAAGGAACATTGTGGATCTTGCAGGTCTGCTTTATTAAACCTTAGGGCTCATTTACACTTGCTTCAGTTTCAACACACATCAAAGCTTCAACATGCTTTTTTGATGTGTTTTGGTGGTGCTTCGGTGGTGCTTCAATGATGCATCGATGATGCTTCAGTGGGGCTTCGATGATGCTTCAGGGGTGCTTCAAGTGAGCTTCTTCATAGAATTCTATGGAGGCTTTGAAGATGCTTTGAAGCACCATTAAAGCGACACAGGGTATAATTTTGGAAGCAAAGCCAAAGCAAAACAAAAGCAAGGTGTAAACAGGACTGTAAGCGAACCATTTTATTTAGTGACAAGGGCTTTTGCCGCGTACACATGATCGAAATTTTAACCCGTTAAAGACCGATGAGAGTTTTTCGTCGGAAAATGCAACCGTGTGTACGCTCCATCGGACTTTTGCTGGCCGAATTCCAGCCAGCAAAAGACTGAGAGCATGTTCTTAATTTTTCGGTCGGAAAAAGTTCCTATCCGAAAATGCGATCGTCTGTGGCAATTCCGACGCGCAAAATTCCTACGCATGCTCGGAAACAATTCGACGCATGCTCGGAAGCATTGAACTTCATTTTCTCAGCTCATGGTACTGTTGTACGTCACCGTGTTCTTGACGGTCGTAAGTTCAGCGAACTTTTGCGTGACCGTGTGTATGCAAGGCAAGCTTGAGCGGAATCCCGTCGAAAAAGCCGTCATATCTTTTTCCGACGAGAAGTCCGTTCGTGTGTACGTGGCATTTGACTGGTGTTCAGAGAGCTTTAGCAAAGCATGTCCAAAGCCTTGTTTTGAGGCAAGTGTAAACTAGCCCTTAAAGTAATACTAAACACAAACTGTTTAATTTACATTATCCATTCTATTTCTAAATGTGAATGATGGCACTGCAATTATTGAAATAAACAAAAAAACAAAACAAAGTACCTTTTTTCTAATGTATAGCTGTCACACGACCCAGCTCTTTCCAGGCCCATCTGAAGGGAAACATAAGCAGGAGTTTCTAGTGCTCTGCTGCTGGTCACATGTTCAAAAAAAAACAAAACAAAAAAACAGCCTTTGGAATACAGAGTAAAAATAATTAATTAATATCACTAAACTGTTTTGAATCATCATTCACATATATATTTAAAATCAAATCTTTATTATTCTTTGTCAATAACAAGGTGTGTAGGGATTTCTGCCAGTCACAGGCTGTGTCTTAGAATAAGAGGGAGGTGAAGCCTCCGTCAATCTACATGTAATACCCAATTGTGTTTAGCTATTTAGTGACATGAGGAAGGAGGGAGGGAGTGGACTGTAATTTATCACTGTGTATACGCCCACATGTGTGACTCTATAGTGACTTGGGCTGCTCAGATGTAATAGGGGGAAATACTTAGCATTGTAATTCACTGAAAAATGAGCATGTGCAGAGCTGCCACCACTGCATTGAGGACATGGACAGAAGGGTCAGATAAAGAGCAGCAGAATCAACCTGTTTTTTGCAGAATACAGAAAAGGAATCCTATAGTGAGTGATTATGAACAGCACAGAATACACCATTTGTTGATTTTTATATTGTGGGTTTAGTGGAACTTTAAAGCTGACCTTCATCCCTTTTTTTAACCGCTTCAGCCCCAGAAGATTTGACCCCCTTCCTGACCAGAGCACTTTTTGCGATTCGGCACTGCGTCACTTTAAATGACAATTGCGCGGTCGTGCGACGTTGCACCTAAACAATGACGTCTTTTTTTTTCCCACAAATAGAGCTTTCTTTTGGTGGTATTTGATCACCTCCTTTAATTTTTTGTGCTATAAACAAAAAAAGAGCGACAATTTTGAAAAAAAAACGCATTATTTTTTACTTTTTGCTATAATATATATATCCCCCAAAAATATATAAAAAAAAAAAACATTTTTTCCTCAGTTTAGGCCTATATGTATTCTTCTGCATAATTTTGGTAAAAAAAAAAATCGCAATAAGCGTATATTGATTGGTTTGCGCAAAAGTTATAGCGTCTACAAAATAGGGTAGTTTTATGGCACTTTTATTTTTATTTTTTTTTTAATTAGTAATGTGATTTTTATCGGGACTGCCACATTATGGCAGACACATCGGACACTTTTGACCCTCTTTTGGGACCATTGTCATTTATACAGCGATCAGTGCTATAAAAATGCACTGATTACTGTGTAAATGACACTGGCAGTGAAGGGGTTAACTACTAGGGGGCAATGAAGGGTTAAGTGTGTCCTAGGGAGTGATTCTTACTGTGGGGGGGATGGGCTTCAAGTCACATGACAGCGATCACTGCTCTCGATGACAGGGAGCCGTGATCTCTGTCATGACACAGGCCAGAATGGGGAAATGCCTAGTTTACATAGGCACTTCCCCGTTCTGAGGCTCCGTGACACGATCGCCGGGAGACCGGCGGACATCGAGTCCGCCGGTCCCACGGGCACGGTCACACTGTACGTGTGTGCCTGCTATCCCCAGCTCATAAAGGGGACGTACAGGTACGCCCATTTGCCCACCGCTGCCATTGTGCCGACGTATATCGGCGTGCAGCTTGCCTTAAAAGTTGGCAAGTGGTTAAAGTGATTGTAAAGTTAAATAAAAAAATTAAAATAAATAACAAACATGTTTATACTTACCTGCTCCATGCAATGAAATTGCACAGAGCAGCCACGAACCTCCTTTCTTGGACCCCCACTGGCACTCCTAACCTCTTCCCTCTGTCAGGTGCCCCCATGGGAAGTGACAGCAGTGGGAGCCAATGGCTCCCGGTGCCCCAGCAAAGCCAATGAGACCCGGAAGTGAGGGGAGAGAAGAGCTGCAGACGTGCATGGCGCTGAATAGAATGAGGGCTCAGGTAAGTAAAAAGGGGGGGTGAGGGGGGATGCTGACACCTAAACATTTTTTACCTTAAAGTGTTACTAAACCCAGGACCCTGCATTCACTATATCTGGTCCCCCACAGTACACAGAACATGGAAATACAATTATTTTACTAAATATAAACTGATACATACTTTTTCTCATCAGCAGTATACAGCAGTCTTGTGACTTCTATCAGTTCCTAGTAAAGCTTGTAGGAGGAGACAAACAGTCACGCCGCCTCCTGAAGCTCCTCCTCTCAGCACCTCTGTAGATCAGAAGGCGGGCTCTGTGAAATGTATGACACAGCAGTGCCTACTCACAGGACATAGTGACTACATGTCACATCTCAAAGAAGTAGTGTAGGATCTTCCCAAAGTAAGTTTACAAACTTCAAGATTGGCTAGATTAGTAGGAGTAGGCTAGAAATAATTTAAATTAAAATGTGGAAATGAATACATTATTTTAGATCTTGACCATAGATATGCTTAAAGCAGTGTTTCCCATGTAATCATTTAGTAACCCCTTTTAAACTTAAAGCGAAACTATACTGACCTTCAGTCTAGCCCATCTCAGAGCTCCCCCTGGCCATTGACATCTTCAGGTGGCTGGCTTACGGGTCTCGATTTTGTACAGTGAGCCCTCCTTAAGCTCTCTTTGAGCCCGCTTTAACATTGCGGAATTTGTACAGTGAGCCCTCCTTAGCGCTCTTTTACATTTAAATATTCAGAAACTGGGTAATGTGAGGTCAAGGTTCGGTACCACATTCCATTAGAACAATAAAGTATACAGGGAAAAGGCAAGCAGGACTTTTATGGTACCAAAGGATATAAGTCAATTAAAGTAGAAAAACATATCAATTTTATTTAAACACAATTTCTTTAAAATCGCAGTAAATATTTACAAGAATCACGTAACATTTGTTTTAACATGTACAACCACTTCTTACTCTAAAGGAGAATAAAGTAAACAGGGAAAAGGCAAACAGGACTTTTAAGGTACCAAAGGATATAATAGTCAATTGAAGTAAAAAATATATAAATTTTATTTAAACACAATTTCTTTAAAATCGCAGTAAACATTTACAAAAATCACGTAACATTTCTTTTAACATGTACAACCACTTCTTACTCTACATGTTTCGCTCAATGGAGCTTCTTCAGGAGATTTTGAAAGTGTTGCATGAAGTTATATATACTACAAGAAAAACAACAATCGTATATACTGTATTTATTGGAGTATAACACTCACTTTTTCACCATGAAAATTGGGTGCAAATAGTGCGTGCGTGTTATACGCCAATACTTCAGTTTTAGCTGCCTCGGAGGGGACAGGGAGGGGGGGGCAGGATGAGCACTGTCAGATTACATAAAGTGAGAATCTCCTGTTTACTTGGCGGCCTCTGTAATAGGAACTCCCGTCTCCTGGGCCTCCATTGGACCACTGTTCTGTCTATCATAGGAGATTCTCACCGTATGTAATCTGTATGTAATCTGTCGGTGCTCGTCCCGCCCCCCTCCCTGGGCTGCAGATGGGCATCGATCAGGCTGCACTGATGGCAATGGTGAGGCTGCTGCATTGATGGCAATGGTGAGGCTGCATTGATGTGGACTGATGAGGCTGCACTGATGGCACTTGTGAGGCTGCAGATGGGCATTGATCAGGCTGCATTGATGGCAATGGTGAGGCTGCAGATGGACACTGATCCTTATTTTGCTTCAAAGTTCCTTATTTAAAATTTAAGTTTTTTTCCTGAAACTTCCCTCTTAAAATGAATGTGCGTGTTATACGCCTGTGCATGTTATATGCCGATAAATACAGTAGTTTTACTTGAAAATTGCCATAAATAAAATCACATGGCATGTCATGAGACATACCTATATGCATTTTGGAGAAAAATATTTATACATTATACAAAGTACATTTTATACAGAGTGATGGTGAGCTGAACATGCATGCCTACCGGATAATTGTGTTCATGAAATATAGATTTTTGATTCCTAGATTGGAGCCAGGATTTACAGAGTGGGAAGACCTTTGGTAACCAGAGAGAGAGGATAAAAAAAACAACAAATTGATTCAGAATAAACATACTAATAAATGTTGATTAATAGATAAATAGGGCAAACATTTACCTCAATTGTAAATAGTAGAGTAGGATAGAACCAATTTAATCTTCCATCCCTAAATTAAGGGGGTGATCTATTGGTTAGGATAAATGACAGGGGGACAGCAGATGGTAAGTGCTGCCCCTTTCGTGCACCCAGAAATATTTTATTTTATTTATTTATTTCAGTTACTTATATAGCGCCGTCAATTTACGCAGCGCTTTACATATACATTGTACATTCACATCAGTCCCTACCCTCAAGGAGCTTACAATCTAAGGTCCCTAACTCACATTCATATACTAGGGACAATTTAGACAGGATCCAATTAACCTACCAGCGTGTCTTTGGATATACCTGTAGCACTCCTGCTATTGGGTTTTACTATTCATGAAAGCAGCCTGTAATATCCTATAAACAAGAAAAATTAATTTCCTTTTTAGTAATAATCTTTGTATAAATATCATTTAAATTTTCAACATTTGAATGTTTGCAATCGATGGGGTGTATAAGCAGAAGCGGTATTGTTTTAACTTTAACTTCATTTTTGATACGATTCATAGTTCCTTGTCTACCAAAAATGGATACTCTAATGAACAGCCCTCTGTTTGCTTTTGCTTTTTGTCTTTTTGTTTATTTTTATTTTTATTTCATTTTTTTTTAATGAGGGAACACTGTGCATTTTATTTGTCTGTGATTCTTTGTACATGTGGAGCTGATCATTTTTAGATGCTATTTATTTAAATTAATTAATTTTTTATTCTTTCTCTCTGGTTACCAACGTTCTTCCCACTCTGTAAATCCTGGCTCCAATGTAGGAATCAAAAAGCTATATTTCATGAACATAAATATCCAGTAGGATGTTCATCTCACCATCATTCTGTATAAAATGTAGTTTGTATAATGTATAAATATTTTTCTCCAAAATGCATATAGGTATGTCTCATGACATGCCATGCAATTTTATTTATGGCAATTTTCATGTACAATTATTTACCATTGTTGTTTTTTTTATAGTATATAACTTCATGCAACACTTTCAAAAGCTCCTGAATAAGCTCCTTTGAGCGAAACATGTAGAGTAAGTAGTGGTTGTACATGTTAAAAGAACTGTTACGTGATTTTTGTAGATGTTTACAGCGATTTTAAAGAAATTGTGTTTAAATAAAATTTATATATTTTTCTACTTTTATTGACTATTATATCCTTTGATACCTTAAAAGTCCCACTTGCCTTTTCCCTGTTTACTTTATTCTCCTTTACATTTGTTGCATTTGTTTTTCAAAACAATGTCTACTGTTTTCTTCTTTTTTTTTTGTATAACCAAAATGTAAAAGAAAAAACTTTCTTTATTCTCTTTGGAAATAACTTTGCCATGCTTTGTTCTGGAAACATTATTTTGGTGTCAAAATAAACTGGACATTTTATGGAATAAAATTAGCACTTCATACTGTATCTATAGTAACGCTTGTTATTTTAAAATGATCACTTGCCAAGTGTAAAACATTTCCTTTTTTTGTTCTTTTATTTCTTTTTGCCTTTATAATATATAAAAGTTTAAATACATCTTCGAAGATAATACCACTCAAAGAGAAAAAAAAAAAAATACATACCTCACTTCTCCATCATAATTAATACCTTTAGTAACACTTGTTATTTTAAAAATAATCACCTGTCAAACTGAAAACATTTTACTTTTTGCCTTCAAAATATACAGAAGTTTAAATACATTTTTGAAGACAATACCACCCAAACAAAGCCCTTTTTATCTGAAAAAATAATACTTCTCTCCCCCCTCATAATTAATATCTGTCGTAGTAACACTTAGATTTATTATTATTATTGTTTTGTTTTTTTCAAGTGATACTTCTACAGATATTAATTATGAGGAAGAGAAGTATTATTTTTTCAGATACAAAGGGTTTTGTTTGTTTGGGTGGTATTGTCTTTGAAGATTTATGTAAACTTCTATATATTTTGAAGGCAAAAAAAAAGTAAAATGTTTTCAGTTTGACAGGTGATTATTTTTAAAATAACAAATGTAACTAAAGGTATCAATTATGATGGAGAAGTGAGGTATGTATTATTTTTTTTTCTTTGAGTGGTATTGTCTTGGAAGATGTATTTAAACTTTTATATATTATAAAGGCAAAAAGAAATAAAAGAACAAAAAAGGGAAATGTTTTACACTTGGCAAGTGATCATTTTAAAATAACAATATTGAAATTAAAAAAAATTAAAAACAATAATAATAATTCTATTTCAATACTGTTATTTTAAAATGATAACTTGTCAAGCTGAGAACATTTTTCATTTCTTTCTTTTTTTTTAACTTTTTTGCTATTAAAATATATAAATGTTTAAATAAATCTTTGAAGACAATACCACCTAAAGAGAGGCCTTTTTGTTTCAAAAATAATGTATATCTTACTTTTCCAAGTAAAAGCAAAGTTATTGCTGCATTATTCGGCCTATAGTTCAAAATATAAAAGAATGGCGATGGAGCCAAAATAACCACTTACCGCCAAATCTCGTACATGTATGCGATTGAGTTCAAGTGGTTATACCGGGGTTATGGCTGCGGCCATCAGCCATAACCCCGGTATTGTTTTTTCCAGCCGGTGATGCCCTACAAAGTAAAAGCAATCATAGCAGCTAATTAGCCATTGGATTGCTTTTATAGGCCCCCTCCTGCCACACCCCGGTGCCTCTCTGGGCCCTCCTGTCCTTGCGGGGAGCCCGGTATACGATCCAGTAAAATAGAGTTGTTTGGAGACCAGATTGTCTCCAATCACCTCTATGGTATAGGAGACCAGAAGCAACAAGATTTTTGTCACTTCCAGTTAGGGCAGATGTGAACACTGCCATTTTTTTTATTTCTGGAAAGCATGAGATCAATGTCTTTTTTTCTTGTCTCATGCTTTCAAAGGTAGAGAAGAGATCCGGGGTCAGATGTCTCCATAAAGAGGACCTGCCATGCTTTATTTCTATCACAAGGGATGTTTACATTTCTTGTGATAGAAATAAAACTGCTAAAAAAATAAATAAATAAAGGGACAGTGTATGAATATTTTTTTTTTTTTTTATAAAATAAATAATACAAAATAAAATTTAAAGTGCTCCGTTCCCCGTGTGCTCGCGCGCAGAGTTGAATGCATACGCAGGTCACTCACACATATGTAAACGGTGTTTGCATCACACATGTGAGGTATCGCTGCGAATGTTATAGTGAGAGCAATAATTCTAGCTCTAAACCTCCTTTGTAACTCTAAACATGTAACCTGTAAAAAAAATTTAAAGCATCACCTATGGAAATTTTTAATTATTGCAGTCTGTCATTAGGTATCTATGCACTCGACATAACCATATCTTTTATACCTTAAAAAAAATTGTTTTATATATATATATATATATATGTGGCGCTGGTATTTTTAATACAGACACTATAAGTATAAAATTCGTTGTCTGAGGCTGTAGTTTAACTCAGACTGCAATTATTGTAAATTCTGGTTCTGTTTCAGCTTGGCTGGTTGTGTGGTTTTCCCCTTGGCCTGGAGATGGCGCCCTATTATTTCGGCCAAGGTTGGAAATTGCAACAAGCTGGGTGTATTGAGTGCCTACTTGCCCGGTAAACAGTCAGTGGGTGTGGTCTGCCTGCTGTGATTCTGGGAGAGAGTACTTAAGTTACAGACCCCATGACAGAAAAGAGTTCCGACCTGATGGCCCTCCTGGCCTAAGATGTGTCATTGCTGTCAAGTTAGTCTCGGAGCTGGCTGGCCTGAGGCGTAGCTACTGAAGGTAGGCCCAAAAGTCTTGGGGCCTACTGATCCAGGGATGGTCCTGTGCTGTCTTGCATGCGGGAAGAAGCCAAGCGACTGGAGGATCCAGGGGGGGACTTTTCAGGAGAGGATTTTGCGATAAGGCTGGTGCCTCTAGAAGAGCCTGGAGACTCAGTTGGTGGATGCATCCCGGGTCACATACCACACAGTACCGTAAGTACGAAAGAAGGGAACTGGTATTGTGTGAACAAGCCTTTGATATTGCAACAAGTCGCTAATTACCCACTCCTGTGGCAGAGGATTGTGTAACAGTTACACTGAATCTTAAAGTCTGTGGCAGAGACTATGACCGAGCTTCACATCGGCTGCTAGGTCAGTGAGAGATGCCTGTCCGGTGGTTGCTGAATCCAGTTGTGGATGCTGTTGCCCTCTGGATCAAAGAGAGTGTAACTAATCTGCGATTTCAAGGTACCTGAATTCCCCCTAAACCCTCCATCCCTCTATTGCAAGAATCTTTCTTAAATAAAGCATTCAAGAAAGATACTGTGTGTCAGAGCTGAAATTACTAAAAAGAACTCTTTAATGGGACCCCTAAGACGGATATGGTGAAACAGTACAGGAATGGTAAGACCCAATTTAAACCAGCAGCTCCTTCGGGGGTAAGTGCTACATATATATATAATTTTTTTTTGCATTAATATTCATCAAAAAGCGGTTGAAAAAATGCTGCATGAATATTGTGTGAGATAAAAAAAATTATATATATATATATATATATATATATATATATATATATATATATATATATATATATATATATATATATATATAATTTTTATTTATTTATTTTATTTTTTTAGCAGAGGCCCTAGAGAATAAAAGGTGGTTGCTGTAATTTTTAAAATAATTTTTTTAAAATAAAATAAATAAATAAAAATTATATATATATATATATATATATATATATATATATATATATATATATATATATATATATATATATATATATATATATCCAAAAGTATTGGGATACCTGCCTTTACACACACAGGAACTTTAATGGCATCCCAGTCTTCATCCGAAGGGTTCAATATTGAGTTGGCTCACCCTTTGCAGCTATAACAGCTTTAACTCCTCTGCGAAGGCTGTCCACATAGTTTAGTAGTGTGTCTATGGGAATGTTTAACCATTTTTCCAGAAGCGCATTTGTGAGGTTGAGGTGAGGACTCTGCAGATCAGTCAAGTTCCTCCACCCCAAACTCACTCATCCATGTCTTTATGGACCTCGCCTTGTGCACTGGTGCACAGTCATGTTGGAACAGGAAGGGGCCGTGACCAAACTGTTCCCACAAAGTTGGGAGCATGAAATTGTCCACAATGTGTTGGTATGCTGATGCCTTAAGAGTTCCTTTTATTGGAACTAAGGGGCCAAGCCCAGCCCCTGAAAAACAACCCCACACCATAATCCCCCCTCCACCAAATGATTTGGACCAGTGCACAAAGCAAAGTCCATAAAGACATGGATGAGTTTGGGTTGGAGCAACTTGACTGGCCTGCACAGGGTTCTGACCTCAACCTGATAGAACACTCTTGGGGTGAATTAGAGCGGAGACAGCCAGGCCTTCTCAAACAACATCAGTGCCTGACCTCACAAATGCACTTTTGGAAGAATGGTCAAACATTCCCATAGACACACTCTTTGTGGACAACCTTCCCAGAAGAGTTGAAGCTGTTATAGCTACAAAGGGTGGGCTAACTCAATATGGAACCCTATGGACTAAGACCGGGGTGCCATTTCATATTTTATGTGTGTAAAGGCAGGTGTCCCAATACTTTTGAATATATATAGATATATATATATCTATATATAGATATATATAATGTTTGGGGGGTTTAAGTAATTTTCCAGCAAAAAAATACATGTAGGAGAGAAGGGTCAGAATAGGCCTGGTCTCCAAGTGGATAAAGAATATCCAAGCAGATATAACCTGATATTATGCCAAATTATGGATGCCTTTTTGCTTGGATTAAATTCTACAAATGGTCTTGGTCAAGTGTTTGCCATCATGATGAAAGGAGCTTCTTTACTGCCCTGGGAAGATAATAGATGTACTTTGCATCTATTTATTTCTATCATACTGTTTGTATTGACAAGTATTTATGCACTGAAATGAAGTGGAACCACCTACTCATTATGTGACCCATCTTCCTGGATGAGCTCCTTATACATTTACAGGAAAGGCGTTGTGAAGGAACATGATAACCCCGCCGAAGGAGGGGGGGGGGGGGTTAAACTAATGTCAACAGGCATAAATCTGCTTTATTCTCCATGCTTTTTAGCTGATTTAACTAAATGTACTTCAGTTTTCAGCATTAATATGTAAGAGTAGGATTTGTGTAGTGAGGAAATTGAGGCATAATTGAGCGAAACCGTTGAGGACCACTTGGAAAACAAAGCTAAAGGAGCTCTAATGTATACTTTAAGTTTACAGAGAAGATTAATAGAATACATCTTTCAAGGTAATAGGTTTTATAAGGGAAGCATGCAGTTTACTGGTAAATTTTAGTTCCCGTAGAGTAGAGAGGGAAATTAAACTCAGGCCAATGTTATACAGTATGGCTCTTTATTTAAGAAATAGAGCATACTGATCAGTGCTGTGTTTTGGCCTCTAGGCCAACAAGGCCCAGGCCTAGGGCGGCACTTTGTGGGGGGCGGCAAAAAGCCGCCCCCCCCCACAAAAACGGCACCCGCTCTCCTCCCGCACAGCAGGGCACATCAAGAGAGTACAGCTTGGGAGTGCAGTGGCCTCGCGGCTGCAGATGGGGCCAGGAAGCAGTTAAATCAGGAGCTGTCAAGCCGCCCCTGTAAAGCTGTGATTCTCTCTCTCTGATGTGGCCAATCATGGGGAGGGAAACAGCAGGGAGGAAGCTGGGCGGCGGCACGGCAAAATCAATTAGAGCCGCTCTCTCTCTTTCTTCTCTCTTCTCCGTTCAGCTGACAGAAAGGGGAGGGGGGGGGCGAGCGGGGGAGTTCTCTGGTAAATGGAGCAGCTGTGACAGGGAGAGGAGAGATGTGGGCTGTCTGTGTATCTCCCCCGCTCGCCCCCTTCCTCTTTCTGTCAGCCGAAGAGAGAAGAGAGAGAGAGCGGCTCTAATTGGTTTCGCCATGCCGCTGCCCAGCTTCCTGACCGCTGTTTCTCACCCCATAATTGGCTATAGCAGAGGGCCAATCAGAAGACTCTGGGGGCATCATGGGAAGAGTAATCCCTGAAGAATGGCATCCCTGTGTGTCCACAGACATCATGCTACAGCCCCCAGCATGCATGCACTCTGCTGGGGGGGGTTACAGGAGGAGAAAAAGAGAGTACTGTGCTGGGGGAAGCCAGATAGGGAGCCACGCTGTACCCGCACCACCAGAGAGCCACACTGTACCTGCACCACCAGAGAGCCACACTGTACCCGCACCACCAGGGAGACACACTGTACCCGCACCACCAGAGAGCCATGCTGTACCCGCACCACCAGAGAGCCACACTGTACCCGCACCACCAGAGAGCCATGCTGTACCCACCCCACCAGAAAGCCATGCTGTACCCGCACCACCAGAGCCACACTGTACCCGCACCACCAGAGCCACATTGTACCCGCACCACCAGAGCCACACTGTACCCGCACCACCAGAAAGCCACACTGTACCGCACCACCAGAAAGCCATGCTGTACGCGCACCACCAGAGCCACGCTGTACCCGCATCACCAGAGCCACGCTGTACCCGCACCACCAGAGCCACGCTGTACCCGCACCACCAGAGAGCCACGCTGTACCCACACCACCAGAGCCACGCTGTACCCGCACCACCAGAGCCACGCTGTACCCGCACCACCAGAGAGCCACGCTGTACCCGCACCACCAGAGAGGGAGCCACGCACCACCAGAGAGAGAGCCACGCTGTTCCCGCACCACCAGAGAGCCACGTTGTTCCCGCACCACCAGAGAGACGTTGTTCCCGCAACACCAGAACCACGCTGTACCCGCACCACCAGAGAGCCATGCTGTACCTGCACCACCAGAGAGCCATGCTGTACCCGCACCACCAGAGAGCCATGCTGTACCCGCACCACCAGAGAGCCACGCTGTACCCGCACCACCAAAGAGCCACGCTGTACCCGCACCACCAGAGAGCCACGCTGTACCCGCACCACCAGGGGGGAGAAAAATGAAGCCACTGCCAGGGTAGAGATGCTACACTACTGACTAGAGTTGGCCTGGGCAACCCAGAGTGAGTGAACGTCCAGCCGGAGGGATCACTGTTGCAGTTTCACCGGGTCTGGTAAGCGAGCCTGTTGGCCATTATACATTACTGTTCCCAGGAACTGAGCCATTAGGAAGTACCTAACCTGATATCCTCTAGGCCAACCCTAGTGACGCCACTGTCCCAGAGCCCACAACAAGTTACGGCACTGAGTTTCGGTAACTGGCCAGACAGGGATGCGCCAGCGTGGGCACCCAGGACATCTGCCGCCCGGAGTCCCACAAGCAGCGATGGGCTTTCTGTAGCAGCCCACACCTCTCTCCCCACTGTCAGCCACACACACTCAGTACACAGCCAGGAGGAGGAGGAGCCACAGAGGAGGGACACGACTTCAGTGCAAGAGCCTCCCAAAGCACCCAGAACATATCCCCTTACCCCCAAATGAAAAGATGCTGTATCGCTCACTGTCCTCCTCCCGCGGCGTCCCTTTGTCCTCTTCCCGTGGCGTCCCTCTGTCCCCCCATGAAGATGACAGGGCGGATCTTAAAAAGGAAGAGGTGTGGCCTTGACAGGAAGGGGTGGGTCATAGTTAAATTAGGGGGGTGCGCGAGCTTAGTCAGGCCTAGGGCAGCACAAAACCTAAATACACCACTGATACTGATAATAATGTCAACTCAAATTATATAGGCTGTATTGAACGCAATGCAAAAGTGGACATATGTTTTTTAATAACATATCTAGGTCGTTCAACTTTCCCATGTTGGTAGAGTAACTTTTCCTCTATAGCACATATGTCAAACACAAGGCCTGTGGGCCGAGTCCAGCCCACAAGGCCTTGCCATGTGGCCCTCCCACCCAGTTTTGCAGCCGTATCTTGGAGGAACGCCATTTCGACAACCTCCGCTCCTGATCCCCACTGTCACTTGTAAACAAAGAAGCCTTCTGTTTTTACAAGGGACAGCTTTCCTATAGTAGCTTCCAGATATAACAGATCCCTCACGGTGGGGCATGGCGAAGACAGATCTCCAAAATATGCGAGCAAGAACTATCTCCCTGTGAGGTAGAAGAGAGTAGAGATACAAGGAAGCTTTGGAGAGAGGTGGGGGGTTTGATGTTGCACACTGTGCATAGCGCACCCCTAAACCCTGCACTCTGTACACAGCGCACCCCTAAACTCTGCACGTAGCATACCCCTAAACTCTGCACTCTGTAAAAACAGTACCGCACTCCTGAACGCTGCACTCTGTACATAACGCACTCCTGAACTCTGCGCTCTGTACATAATGCACTCCTGAACTCTGCACTCTGTACATAGTGCACTCCTGAACACTGCACTCTGTACATAACGCACTCCTGAACTCTGCGCTCTGTACATAATGCACTCCTGAATGCTGCACTCTGTACATAACGCACTCCTGAACTCTGCGCTCTGTACATAATGCACTCCTGAACTCTGCACTCTGTACATAGTGCACTCCTGAACTCTGCACTCTGTACATAACGCACTACTGAACTCTGCTCTCTGCACGCTGTACATTACTCAATCCTGAACTCTGCATTCTGTACACAGCGCACCCCTGAACTCTGCGCGCTGTACATAATGCTGTCAGGGAAATGGCCGTGGAAGAATCGGCAATGTTGCCAATATCCATCATGGGCACATCTGGTGAACTTCCATGCATAATTGCGCATGCAGCGTAAACCGGCACACGCAGATGCTGCGCGACAGTGCAAACAGATTGACACGCTTGCGCGATGGCGCGCGAACGGCGTGACAGATGCTGGCGCCCCGGGCCTATTTAAACCTGCTGCTGTGAGCACAAGATTGCTGGATTATCGTCAGCTCCCCTGTGTTCCCTGTGCTCCTGTGTATCCTGATCCTTGGACCTCCTGTTACCGACCCGGCTTGCCTTGACCTGCTTATTCTGATCTCATGGTTTGACCACTGGCTTGTACTTCTGACTCTGCTCACATCTGCTCCATTGTGTTTGACTGTGGCTTGACTCGCCGACTCTGCTTCTACCCGTCTGACTGTGTATGACCCTGGCTTGTTCCAGTTCTGCTATCTGAATCTGCTACCGACTGACCTACCGTGTATGACCCCTGGCCTGGCTCCTGGTTCTGTTTCCAGTCTGCTCTGCTGCCAAGTACGCCTGGTGCCACCCAAGCACACCTGCCCTACAGTGCATCCTGCTTGTTCCAGCTACCTTCAAGTGATCAGCTCATCAAACCAGAACAACTAGCAAACCGTGCTTCTTTGGGCACTTCATTTCCTGTACCACCTTTAGGGGTGCGCTGCACTTAGCTGCAAGGGGAGCCCTCTCAGCACCTCGGTTTTGCACCTGGTACATGATAGACACACTCCTGAACTCTGCATAGTGTACATAGCGCACCCCAGAACTCTGCACTTTGTATATAACGCACTCCTGAACTCTGTAGGTAGTGTACTCCTGAACTCTGCACTCTGTACACAACGCATCTCTAAACCCTGCACTTTGTACATAACACACTCCTGAACTCTGCACTTTGTACATAATGCACTCCTAAACTGCACACAGCACACCCCTGAACTCTGCACTCTGTTTGCGGCATGCCCCTAAACCCTGCACTCTGTACACAGAGCACTCCTGAACTCTGCTCCCTGTATGTAACACACTCCTGAATAAGGCACTCTGTACGTAACACACTCCTGAATAATAAAAGAGTAGATACATAGTCTTACAGATACAACCAGCCCTCCTGGGCAACCATACTTCTGATGCAGCCCACAATGAAATGTAACATGCAAACTCCAGGCGGGTGGTGTCGTGGTTGGGATTCGAACCAGTGAACCTTTTTACTGCTAGCTGAAAGTGCTAACCATTACACCACTATGCTGCCCATGGTAGAAAAAAGGTGGGAAAAGGAGGGGAAGGGGGAATGGTGGGACTTTATATGAAGCACAACACCAAAACCAGATGAATCAATTAGGAGATACTATTTAATATTTAATGGTGCACATGGATGCATGTGGGACCGTAAATAACATGTAGCAAATAACATAATAATATAGTAATATAATAAATACATAGAAATGCACACACACACATATAAGTGTTAGAAATGCATACATAAATGTTCCTTCATAGTAAATAGTAAATATTTTTAAATGTATTAAATGTAGCCCAAACTTGCATATAAACATGATTAACTGCACACATGATAATATAAAATTGATTCAAGGTTTTTCAAGGTAGTCGCATGGTAAACGCATGGTAGCTGTGACAATACATCAGTATATAGCTCTACGCACGTTTCGTGGATAAATTCCACTCATCAGGAGCAAATGCAGTCTAGGGATGTATATAAGTAGGCTACAATATTAAAAAACATGGGTAGTGTTAGTAGCTGGAGGCACTATAGAAAACATCATCCCCGGAAACTGAGGTAGCGGTGACTGCGGCAGTGGTGAACGGAAAACAAGAAGTAAGCATCAATAGAGATGTCATCCCCAATAAATGACTGTGGTTGTAATAAAAGTGCTGAATAGGGGCCCATGGGGCTTCCTTGGTATAAAGTATAAAGCATAGTCCAGAGATGTGCATAGTGTCATCAAGGTGCAAGGAGGTCTGCTCCTTGCACCTTGATGCAAGCACAGGGAGAATATGTAAGGTAGTGTTCAGCTCTGCAAGGCCTAACCACTAAGCCACCGTACTGTCCTATTGCCCAGCTGGCATTGGTGATCCTTTTTTGACCTAACTTTTAAAGTGCAACTCTACTCTATTAGCGCTATTAGTAACAGGTCCACATTAGAGGAAGTACCATAGTGAGCACTTGCCTTCTCTAAGCCTCCTGTATTCTGCCCACGAATTACCCACCACTTACAGGTATAGGATAAGATGTGACACACTCCCTGACTCCCCAAAATGCCACACTTGGCTCCTGAATGGCCAACTGCCATGACCGAAGGCTGTCATGTGGGGAAGGTTGCATAGCTGTATGTAAGCTTCTGCTTCTGCTTGCTAGATGTGGTGGCAGGGGACAATGGATATGCAAGTATATCCTACTTATGTGTTCTTCCCTGTAAATTAAAATCTATTTCAGCATGTATTTTTTAATGATTGGTGTTAAATTCCGAAAGTCAAGCTTTAAACAAACAAAAAAAACCTAAACTTCAAAACTCCAGCTGCAACACTCAAATGTTCCAACGTGTCTTGGGTGGGACAGAATCTTCAATTCTCTGTCTGGATCTTACTGGTGTGAGGTGTGCAGGATCGTTAAATTCTCAAGCCTGAGGATAATTGAGGGCTCCCAGTTTAGAGACAGCTTCCAGTTTGGAGACAGCTCCCATTTTAGAGACAGGACATCTCAACCAGGGACCAGAGGTGCACCAGCCAGCAGCCAGGAGGCCTCATCCCAGGAGTCAGGTGGGCTACTGTCAGAGTATCAGGAGAACCCCTTCTTTCTATTTTGTTCAATAAAGGTGGGCTGCCATGCCCTAAAATACAGTTTGAACTGGTACAACTCATTGGAAAAGTACTTACCACATGAGTATAATCACCCCAACGCCAGTATATATATATATATATATATATATATATATATATATATATATGTAGCACCTACCCCAACTTTCCGAGAGTCTAATGGTGACTACCAGGCACACATCCTCAGGGTGCAGGTTTGTGGGCATGGTGGGTGATGAACAAGAAAGAAGCTGGGCGCCAGTCACTTTTATGCTTTAAACAATAGAGAAGTTTATTTCTCAAACAGGAAAAATACTGGAGAGATGGGAATAGGGCACAGGACACCATTGGTAGCGATCAGCAACAGGCAGATTGGCACTCCTTAGAAAAAAATAGGTGAAGTAAGGTAGACAGCAGTACAGGAATACGAGCCTTTAAACTGAACCAGCACATCTGTACTTTGTAGGACAGGCTGTCTCCTCTAGTAACTGAACCTTACTCACTGCTTCATGCACTGATTCTTGTAGATGAGTCCTCCCAGACAGTTCATAGCCTCCAACTCATGAAAAGTTCCCTCTGGTGCTTCCTTAGGACTCCATCCCTCTAGAATCGTTTCCAGATCTTTGGCAAGCTTTCCTCTGCATAAACTTGAACACCCACATAGGCCTCGGTTAGGCCTAGCAGCCAGAAGCCACCTGGATAGGCCCCAGGCTTTGGGCCTAGCAGCCAGGAACTCTTTTTTTTTTTTAAGTCATTTTTTATTCGTATAAAAAGATAAGGAACAAATACGCATTTATATATCCTTCGCTCTCTCTTTTAACCCACCACCCCAATATTTAACATACATACCTTTATTTAAATGATGCACTACAATTAATTTTTCCCCTATTTTTAAAAAAATAATATACCATTTCTATTTATTCACTATGCATAATTCCAAAGAGCAGAAAAGAAAAACAAAAACAAATTCCTGGTATCCGTGAGAGGGAGAGCCCCGTTATCCTTGGCTCTACATCGCACCCTTCCCTTATCTACTAATCCAGCATTCCCATATTTTTTTAAACATTTTTCCATTTCCCCTTTTATTATACACAAATCTTTCCTTTCTTATTGTTTTATTGACCTCATCCTCCCATTCTACACGGGTTGGTGGATTTAACACCAGCCACCTCCTTCCTATCAATTTCCGTGCAAGGAAAAGGCATCTAACTATCGCTATTTGTCTCCCCCACATGTTATTGTCCTTTTCCATACAACCCAGTAGGCATATCTTGGGGTCTAGGTCAAGAATTATTCCAAATACCTTATTTACTTTTCCCATAACTTCACTCCAGTATCTATTTAGCTTGGGGCATCTCCATATCATATGAATTAGGTTTCCCTTTGGGTCCCTGCATCTTGGGCATTTAGCATCTATCCTCCACCCATATAAAAATAATTTCTGAGGTGTCTTATATGCTCTATGCAGTACCATTAAATTTGACACCGATTGTGATGGTGACAGGGTACTTAAGGGACCTATTTCCAGGATATCCTTCCATTGTTCGTTTGATATGTCCCCCAGGTCTTCCTCCCAACCCCTCCTACAGGGAATCTCTTCATTTCCCCTTATCACCGTGTCACATATACCATCATATATAAATTAAATCAACCCCATGGATGTATCAGCATTAATTATTTTTCGGAGAATGTTTACCTCACTCGACTCCGGTGGCCTCTCTTTGAATTGTGTCTTCAGAGCGTGTCTGACTTGCAGATATTTAAAGAAGGATTGATTTGGTATGCCTTTTTCCTCCTTAAGTTCCAGGAATTATTTAAATACACCCATCTTATATAACTGAGAAAGATAGGCAATACCGCATCTCTCCCAGTCCCAACTCTTCTCTACATTAGATAGTTCCTGCAAGTATTTGTTATTCCACAATGGTGAAAATTCTGTAAATCCCCGATACTCTAATATTTCTTTAACCACTTTCCATAGTTTCTTTATCAATAAAAGCGTAGGGAATTTAAATGAGAAGGATTCAGCCTCCAGAGCCTCCATCAATGTATCATGGCTCTCTAAATATGATGTCAATCTTCTGAAATCATTGCCTATTTATCCAAATTGGGAAATGATGCAGTGCATACAGCAATTGAGGCATCCAAGTCCTCTTGATTAGATTGCACCTTCCTGCCACCGATAAGGGTAGCTGCCTCTATACCTTCCCCTTACACCTAAGTTTATCCAAAAGTGGGATGATATTGTTTATTATACATTCTTTGGGATTTAAAGTTATATATATATTCCTAGATATTTAAGCTTATTAACTATTTCCATTTGTGGAATCTCTGGTGGCAGGTCCATCTTCAGTGGGTCAACCGGAAGCAGCATTGATTTATCCCAGTTTATCTTTAGGCCAGATATCCGCCCAAAATGTGTAATTATATCCATTGCTGCCACCAGGGACCCCCGCATATCCCCCAGAAACAGCAACACATCATCAGCATATAATGCTATTTTCTCCACTCCCGCTGCCCTCTGAAATCCCTTTAACTTAACAGATGACCTAATGGTTATGGCTACTGGCTCCATTGCCAAGGCAAATAGCAGGGGTGACAAAGGACACCCCTGCCTTGTCCCACGGGTCAAAGAAAACACCTCAGAGCATATATTGTTTATCTTCACTTTCGCTTTGGGCCTTTCATATAAAAGCCTTACTCAACCAACATACTTTGGGCCAAACTGGAAGGCAGCCAAGGTCTGCCACAAATAATTCCATTTCAGGCTATCGAAGGCCTACGTCCAGGGACAATATTGCCCTGGACCCTTCATTATTCATCGTAACTTGCAGGTTTAACCACACCCTCCTTATATTAATACTGGTTGATCTGTTTGGTATAAACCCTGTCTGGTCCATATGG
This sequence comes from Aquarana catesbeiana, assembly GCF_042186555.1. Taxonomy (NCBI): domain Eukaryota; kingdom Metazoa; phylum Chordata; class Amphibia; order Anura; family Ranidae; genus Aquarana; species Aquarana catesbeiana. Next base: position 922,592,371 of record NC_133324.1, read on the forward strand.
ACCAGATTCTGAATTATTTTTTTTAACCTATCAGCCAATATTTTTGCCAAAATTTTTACATCTGTACCCAACAATGCTATCGGCCTATATGAAGCCGGATCCTTACCCTCTTTTGGAAGGACAATGATGGTGGATTCGCAGCCAGGAACTCTACATACACCATCCACCCAGGCCGTACCCCTGGGTGGGAACACACTCCCCGATCACCTGACTTCTTTTTTTATTAAATAGCTTTTCCCAGCATGCTTTGCCACCAATATGATTGGGAAAACAGGAGCACCAATGTGAATACAAAACCAGCTTTATTAATTACCAAAAATTAAACCAATTAATAGTACAAAAGTGAAAAAATTAGCAATATGGACAGACGGTTACCACAAACCAATTAAAAGTTGGACAACGTTGTCACAGGGGATATTAAAAACAAATGGGAGTCGCGGCTACACACCCACTCATACACATCATGCACACTGTGTAATGAGGTATAGTATAAATAAGGATAGTCCTGCACAATGGAAATGGCGATTTGATGGAAGGTATTCCTAATAAAGACTATCCAGTTGGGCAGGAACAGTCCTATACCATTATTATAGAGGTGATGTAAATGGGTGGGTGATCTGACAACCAATAAATCATAAAGTATGGACCATAGATGGAGCGATCACTCAAGGGGTCATTGCACTCAGTGATTGTTTAAACCACAGCTGGTAAGTAGATTGCAAACGCTTCCCAGGTTGCAGCAAGCAAAATTGTAGAGTCATCTACATAGGCAGCAAGGTAAATGTCCGTGGAGACAGCATTTAACCACTTCAATACCAGGCACTTAGACACCTTCCCGCCCAGACCAATTTTCAGCTTTCAGCGCTGTCGCAATTTGAATGACAATTGCGCGGTCATGCTACACTGTACCCAAACAAATTTTTTATCATTTTGTTCCCACAAATAGAGCTTTCTTTTGGTGGTATTTGATCACATCTGCGGTTTTTATTTTTTGCGCAACAAATAAAAAAAGACCGAAAATTTTGAAAAAAAACAAGTTTTTCTTTGTTTCTGTTAAAATTTTTTTGTAAATAAGTACGTTTTCTTCTTCAACGACGGGCACTGATATGGCTGCACTGACGGGCACTGACTGGCACTGATACGGCGGCACTGATGGGCACCGATGAGGTGGCACCAATGAGGTGGCACTGATGAGGTGGCACTGACGGGCACTGATGATGGGCACTGATAGGCGGCACTGATGGGCACTGATAGGCGGCACTGATGGGCACTGATAGGTGGCACTGGTAAGCGGCACTGATGGGCACTCATAGGTGGCACAGATGGGCACTTATAGGCGGCACTGATGGGCACTCATAGGTGGCATTGATGGGCACTCATAGGTGGCATTGATGGTTACTTATGGGTGGCACTGATAGTTGGCACAGATGGGCATGGATGGGCACTGATAGATGGGCACTGATGGGCACGGATGGGCACTGACAGGTGGCATGAATGGACACTGATGGGTGGCACTGACGGCACTGGTTGTTTGCAGTGATGCCCCTAAGGGTGGCATTGTTGGGCATCACTGCAACATAATGGTGCCAATCAGTGCCCATTTGTGGGCACTGATTGGCACTGACTGGGCACACTGGGCACATGTGGATGGCTATGGGGTACATACCTGGCCATCCACATGTTGCCCCTTCCCTGGTGGTCCTAGTGGCGATCCCTGGTGGTCCAGTGTGGTGATCTGAGGGGGGGCTGCGCTGATAAACAATCAGCACAGACCCCCCCTGCCAGGAGAACCGCCGATCGGCTCTCCTCTAATCGCGTCTGTCAGACGCGAGTGAGGAAGAGCCGATCAACGGCTCTTCCTATTGACAGCGTGATCAGCCGTGATTGGACACGGCTGATCACGTGGTAAAGAGCCTCCGCCGGAGGCTTTTTACCAAGATCAGTGTAGCGGTGTGTCAGACTGACACACCGCTCCACCGATCGCCGCGATGCGCGCCCCCGGGGGCGCGCTGCGGCATGTTATCCTGCTGGACGTCATATGACGTCCAGTCAGGATAACACAACCACTTCCCGGACGTCAATCCGCTATAGGGCGGGCGGGAAGTGGTTAAGGAAACATAGAGAAAAACTGACATACGTTTTTGGAAGTGCTGAATAGAGTGGAAGGATCTCACTAACCGCACTGTATCCGTCGTCAGATTGTAATGGTCCTTAATGTTGGAGTCTCTCTGTGGACAAGTGCTTCTGTATGGCTCACTAGGAGTGTGGATTGGTAAGGAGCCGTCCCTCACTGTGGGGCCGCTGAAGCGCCGTTGCTGTTGTATGGTGCGTGGCTGCAGGGAAAGGCTGTCATCAGCTGTTGGATCAGCTGTTGGGTCCGTATGAGGATAGATCAGATCAAGTTGCGCGCGGCTCCCAAGGACGTGCTGACGTCACACGGCTGACACGTTTCACCAGCCAATGGACGCTGGTTTCCTCAGAGCTCTGGAAGTTGGACCAAAGTAGTGCAGAGACTACTTTGAAGTCGGCACGACTTAAAGTCGTGCCAATATGAATGGTAGTCATTGAAAATCATGGAGAATGACTTGTCATACGATTTTGCAGTAAAAAATCGTGGGACAAGTCGTATAAGTGTGAAAGGGGCCTAAGGCTGATTTAACACCACATAGAGGTGAGAGTTCTGTGAGCACTAAGCAATTGTGTGAAGTCACAGGAATTTTGTTTGCAAAGAAATACAATTGGAGTGATTATTTTATCGACACTTGGAAGAATTTATGGACTTTAGATTATTATGCAATTTTGTTTGTGATAATTAGCATGTCACTGTTTATAGGTTTTGCAATTTTGGACATTATTATAGAGGTTGCGCTGATCACTTTATACTTACCCTCATAAAATCTATTTCCTGACAGACTCCATGGCAGCAACGTGTGGGTTAAGTCCCGCCTCTACTACCCTATAGGACACTACTCCCATAAATCTTTGCTCCCTGCCCCCGGCCGTGTTCTTTTTTTGTCCTCCTCGCAAGACCTAGTGTTGGTCTTCCTACCTGAAGATGTTTATCCCCACGATCAAGGTTGGCCGAGCTGCGACTTGGATCGGGAAAAGTCGCATTACTCCGCTAAGCCCTAGCTATTAGCAGGGTATGGAGTGGGGCGTTGGAAGAGGCGCAGGAAGAAGCCGTTTTCCCT